>NC_136806.1:15370119-15371147 GCF_951216825.1 Electrona antarctica
ATTATCAATCGATACTATGGACGCAAATATGACAACCGTGTGTGAGACTGAGCAACAGATTAGACAAAACAACAACGCAACAAATGATGCTGTGATGATCTTTGCACATGCCTCGTGTGAACGCAACATGAGGAGCTGTGTTTGAACACACTACCAGTAACGCTACTGCTACCCTTCCCCCCCGGGCATGTAGTGTGTATGTGCGTGCACGTGTGCGTGTGCAACTTGAATGAGCGTGCACAAAGGAAAGCCGAGCCTCTCACACAGGAAACCGTGTGAGAGGCTCGGCGCTGAGGTCGGTCAGACACACCAGCCCAGCGGGCGTGCTTGACCCTTCACCCCGCGGGGATCCGTGACACCGTGCAGTCCGCCAGGGAGGTTGTTAAATCCGTGGGGGGAGGTGTGTGTGTGTGTGTGTGTGTGGGGTGGGGGGGGGGTGAGCCGGAAGAACATGACAGGAATTAAACCCATGCCAGTCCTGTCCTGTGTTGTTTCAGAGCGGTGGCTGTGGAGCATTGCTGACCTTTAGTTGACAGTTAGATTCAGATGCTTCATTTGTCTCTGCCAACCTGGGGAGAGCAACGGACTCTCATGTTCCCTTATTGACTGCATGAGGAGTCCAAGACGCTTCTTTCCACCTGACAGCGGGGAGTTTACGCGGTAGGACGCATCACGTGGAAGGAACACGTTATTTCAACCTGTTCTTTACCCACACTGACCTTTCCTGCATGTCTCTCCATCTCTTCCTCCCTCTTTCCTGTCCGTCTTCTCTGTAACTATCAATAAAGGCAGAAAAGCTTAAAAAGAAAAGGTTCCTTTCCCCTCCATCAGGCGCTCTGGCTTGCCAGGGGGAGCAGTATAGATAGAGACCAGGATTACTGCATGTTTTTGTATAGGGGACACAGGGAGAGCATGCAAACTCCAAAGGCCCTTTCGCCAACCCCACCAAGGGTATGGGCACTGATGATGCATAGGAGAAAACGCGCCCACAGCGTCCACAGCGGGAATCGAACCCAGGGCCTTCTAGC
>NC_136806.1:15371347-15378847 GCF_951216825.1 Electrona antarctica
TTCTTGCTGCAAACCCCCCCCCCCCTCCCCCCGGAACCCCTTCAACGACCCCTGGCTGCTGGGGGTCAATATGTGACAATGATATATGTGTATATACAACACACTTGCTCTAAATATAAATCAAATCTAACCACAGTCTAACGTTCTTATTTTGGGGTGGCAGTGGCTCAGGGGTGTAGAGTGGCCGGTAGAACAGTGGCTCAGGGGTGTAGAGTGGCCGGTAGAACAGTGGCTCAGGGGTGTAGAGAGTGGCCGGTAGAACAGTGGCTCAGGGGTGTAGAGTGGCCGGTAGAACACTGGCTCAGGGGTGTAGAGTGGCCGGTAGAACAGTGGCTCAGGGGTGTAGAGTGGCCGGTAGAACAGTGGCTCAGGGGTGTAGAGAGTGGCCGGTAGAACAGTGGCTCAGGGGTGTAGAGTGGCCAGTAGAACAGTGGCTCAGGGGTGTAGAGTGGCCGGTAGAACAGTGGCTCAGGGGTGTAGAGAGTGGCCGGTAGAACAGTGGCTCAGGGGTGTAGAGTGGCCGGTAGAACAGTGGCTCAGGGGTGTAGAGAGTGGCCGGTAGAACAGTGGCTCAGGGGTGTAGAGTGGCCGGTATAGAACAGTGGCTCAGGGGTGTAGAGTGGCCGGTAGAACAGTGGCTCAGGGGTGTAGAGTGGCCGGTAGAACAGTGGCTCAGGGGTGTAGAGTGGCCGGTAGAACAGTGGCTCAGGGGTGTAGAGAGTGGCCGGTAGAACAGTGGCTCAGGGGTGTAGAGAGTGGCCGGTAGAACAGTGGCTCAGGGGTGTAGTGTGGCCGGTATAGAACAGTGGCTCAGGGGTGTAGAGTGGCCGGTAGAACAGTGGCTCAGGGGTGTAGAGTGGCCGGTAGAACAGTGGCTCAGGGGTGTAGAGAGTGGCCGGTAGAACAGTGGCTCAGGGGTGTAGAGAGTGGCCGGTAGAACAGTGGCTCAGGGGTGTAGAGTGGCCGGTATAGAACAGTGGCTCAGGGGTGTAGAGTGGCCGGTATAGAACAGTGGCTCAGGGGTGTAGAGTGGCCGGTATAGAACAGTGGCTCAGGGGTGTAGAGTGGCCGGTATAGAACAGTGGCTCAGGGGTGTAGAGTGGCCGGTATAGAACAGTGGCTCAGGGGTGTAGTGTGGCCGGTAGAACAGTGGCTCAGGGGTGTAGAGAGTGGCCGGTAGAACAGCCGGATGGGAACCGCGATGTTCCCAGTTGGATCCCGGACTCCCCCAGAGTTAGTGTCCTTTTGAGCAAGACACTGACTGACCCCCTAATTGTTCCCGATGTGCAGGTCGGTGCCTTGCATTGTTTCCTCCGCCATAGGTGTATGAATGGGGTGCATCAATGTGATGCACAATCTATATGTAAAGCGATTTGGATGAAAAGCGCTATATACAGTAAATGCACCATTTACATTACATTACATTACATTACAGTCATTTAGCAGACGCTTTTATCCAAAGCGACTTACAATAAGTGTATTCAACATACATTTTACATCGTCCTACCCTATCCCTGTTTCTATCGAAATCTGCTAACACTCATCTGTGTGTGTGTGTGTGTGTGTGTGTGTGTGTGTGTGTGTGTGTGTGTGTGTGTGTGTGTGTGTGTGTGTGTCTGTGTCTGTGTCTGTGTGTGTGTGTGTGTGTGTGTGTGTGTGCGTGTGCGCGTGTGCGTCTTTGCTCCGGCCAGGAATGCCCCAAACCGCCTGCCCAGGCACCATGTTCAACACCCCCAGTGGCTTCAGCCCCCACCTGGCCTGTGCTGAGCCCGGGGAGGAGGAAGGGGAGGAGGAGGGGGGTCCGGGGGCCCCGGTGCTGCAGTCGGACCACCCGAGGGGGCCTGGGGGGGCGTGCCTGGCTGAAGGACCCCCCTGCATCACCTCGGCCTCCCTGGACACCCTGATCCAGAACCTGGTGCCCACCGCCGACTATTACCCCGAGGTATAACACAAGTTGTTTTTGACAGCAAATTTAGATTTTAGTTTTAGACTAAATATCGTGATATTTTAGTCAACTAAATCTACAGTTGATTTAGTCGACTAAATTTTATTTTGGCGGGCCTTGATGCCGTCGAAAGGCCTAATTTTACACTTGCTGAAAATAGCAGATCTACAGGCTCACAAGCTGGTAGATCGGCTATTGGATCTCTTGTCCACTAGTCCCTTCCTAACATTTTTGTCTAGTTTTTATTGATTGACGAAATTGTGAATATATTTAGTTTTGGTTTTAGTCATCGTAGCTTAGTTTTCATTTAGTTTCCATTTCGTCAGACAACTTTTCCACAAAAAAAACAAAAACAATCTCCGAATGCTATATAGAGTCTGGAACTGGAATCTGGAAATCCGAGCAAGGAAGCTGCCATTTTGGTTCACGAAAATACATTTAAAAATATTAATTATTTTTAATTTCCATTTCTGCTAAGCAGCAAGCTATATAATTATGCTTAGATGATTTCTATTCATATTAGGATACATTTGTGTGACTGTAAAGAAGAAACGGAAGTGGGGAGGAGGCTTCACTTCCGCTTTATCGCGTGCTCATGATCAGAGCTTCCGTTGCTCCAGAAACTGTATGACGGAAGCTTTTGAAAATTTGTGAATGGCAACAACAGTCTGGCAACGCGAGACTATGGAGGCCCACGGTTTGAGAGTAGCAACAACAGTCTGGCAACGCAAGACTATGGAGGCCCACGGTTTGAGAGTAGAGCTGCTTTAGAGCTTCATGGGCAGCTGAGTTCTGGCCGCTGTGGAAGCCAGGGACGTGCACACATAGACATCAAAGGGGGCTTCAGCGCCTGCCCTTTTACCCGTCTGTAAAACAACTGCCATTTCTAGACCACGAATGCAGCGTTTACTACATGGTGAAAGAAATGCAAAAGGCCCTCCTTTCCATGCCATGCCGGAAGGCATCTCCACTGAACTAAAGAGTGCTGGGTTGCGCCCCGAAAATAGCAGAAGTTGTGAGCTTGTAGATCGGCTATTTTCTCTATTTTTGCCCAAAAGTGCCCTCTTACGGGATTTCAGACCCTGCCCCTCTAACACTCTGCACGTCCCTGGTAGAAGCCGCTGTATGTTTTAAATGGTAAATGGTAAATGGTGCATTTATATAGCGCCTTTATCCAAGGCGCTTTACATAGATTGTGCATTACATTCACCCATTCACACAAACATTCATACACCGATTGCGGCGGAAGCCATGCAAGGTACCAACCAGCACATCGGGAGCAATTTGGGGTTCAGTGTCTTGCCCAAGGACACTTCGACATGTAGACAGGAGGAGCCGGGATTCGAACCGCCGACCCATGGATCATTGGACGACCTGCTCTACCTCTTGAGCCACAGTCGCCCATTTATCATGGTGATGGTGACGGTATCTCTCCCCTCTCCCCTCTCTCTCTCTCTCTCTCTCTCTCTCTCTCCCTCCCTCCCTCTCTCTCTCTCTCTCTCTCTCTCTCTCTCTCTCTCTCTCTCTCTCTCTCTCTCTCGCCGTCCGCTGACAGAAGGCCTACGTGTTCACCTTCCTGCTGAGTGCACGACTCTTCATCTCTCCTCCTGAGCTGCTGGCCAGGGTGTGTGAGCTGTGCATCAAACAACAGCAGCTGGACCAGAGTCCGCTGGACGCGGTCAGTACCGCACCACGCACGTCACACGCACGCACGCACACCAAGGCTAAAAACAGTTTTGGATTTTTCCATTATAGTTTCGTTTTTGTTCGTTGTTTTTTTTAATTCAGTTAGTTTTAGTTAGTTTTTAGGCATGTGGTCGACGGCAAACGGCACGGAACGGTATAAAATATTTTAGCATTGAATGGCGATGCCGTCTGCCGTTACCGTCGCCGGTTCTGGCTGCTGTGCCGTCCTGTCCCGTTTACTAAGATGACTTTGGGTTTTCCGTCTGCCTGACCCCATGTGAATGCAGCATTTAGTTTTTTCTGCCCTTTTAATCCCACACCTGACAAATAAATCAGCTGCATGATTGAAAAGGGCCAGAGTAAGTATTGTGTAATAAAAACTCAAGCAAAGATAGCATTTAAAAAAGAGAATATTCAGTTACAGATTAAGCTTATGAATAGGATTGTCCCGATCACGTTTCTTTGCTTCCAATCCGATTCCAATCATTTGATATCTGACGATACCGATTTTTCCAGATGCGATATTTATATCTTTATGCCATATCACAATATTACAATATCCAAAATCACAGACAAAATCCAGTCTAACTGGATCATGATATGGATATAATATTGATACTAGGCATTTCTCCCGATCAGATTCCGATCATTTGAAAATGACGTGATCGGCCCCGATTTCCCACCACGTGATCGGATCGGGACAACGCTACTCATAAATGAATAGACAAAAACGAAAACTAGTTACTTAGTTTTAGTGAGTTTTGTAAACACACAATACAGTTTCAGTTAGTTATCGTTTTTATTTTCCTTTTCTCGTTTTAATTAGTTCAGTTAACAAACATGTTTTTTAAATTTTAGTTTTAGTTTTTTCATTAGTTTTAGTTAATACCCCGAACGCCCGGGGTTATTTCATCCATTAAATCCGAGCGCCCAGCGATTTATAGCAGTGGAGCACATTTGGCTTTAGAGTTATTCACATTTTAAGATTTTCGATCTCGTCGGCTAAAATGGGGGGGAACATTTTCGATGACGTCCCACCGGAAAATAACATTGAACGCAACAGACGCTCCCAGCCTGTGAAGCGATGCGATCGGTTTTGATATCAATAATCTCCGTCCTTTTTATCAATCTCCGTCCTGAGCGCTGGGCGTTACTAATTGATTGAACGGAGAACTCCGTCCTTGCCGCTCAGGGTGTTAACTATAATAACATTGAGTCGCACGCTTGCAAACTGTACACACCTGTACGTATACTCACTGTATTTAAGTTAACAACACCTGGTGAATGTATAACGTCTGATCATTGTGAACCAAACACAGGTCAAGGTGCGTAAGTTTGGACCCAAGATCCTACAGCTGCTCAGAGAGTGGACAGAGACGTTTCCGTTGGACTTCAGGGAGGAGAAGATGGTGTCTCACCTGAAGGACATGGTCCACAGGATCGCCCCCTGTGATGAGGTACGTTAGGATGGTGTCTCACCTGAAGGACATGGTCCACAGGATCGCCCCCTGTGATGAGGTACGTTAAGATGGTGTCTCACCTGAAGGACATGGTCCACAGGATCGCCCCCTGTGATGAGGTACGTCAACCCATTCAGGGCGGGAACCCCTTCTGGTGTTTTAAGCATTGTGTTATACTTTAGCTATTGAAAAATAACAGATCTACAAGCTCATAGCGCGGCACCGAGTGTCAAATATTTGCTTCTGGGGGGTCACTAAAACAACATATTTTCAGATGAGGGTCCGCGGCCAAATACAGATCATTCTGGGGGTCCTTGACATGAAATAGTTTGAGAACCACTGACATAAGGTTTTTCAGAAAACAGTCAGGATTTAGAAGACATTTGTAGAATCGACCTCAAGTCTAAATGGGTTAAGATGGTGCCTCGCCTGAAGGACATGGTCCACAGGATCGCCACCTGTGATGAGGTATATACGCCTATAGTGTCCAAGGGTGCATGCTTTTGATCCGACATACCAAACGTCCGACCCTAACCCTAGCCGCACGTGGACGCCACGGGTGATTCTTAGCCCGCAGCACGGGCGATTTATAATGTCGCTCCATGTCTGGAGCGACGGGTGATTTATAACCCGCAGCACATGGAACGTAGTGGAACTAAGTGCATTTACTTAAAGGAATGGAATGCTGTGATTTTTGTACCTTTTCTGTTTTGTATGTGTCTGTAGAGTTAACATTACTCTAATGCACCCTCAGGTGGGGTTATAATATTCAAATATGTCTTCCCTGTGTATTTTTGGTTTCTTTCCTGAAAGAGTACAAAAGGCCCAATCAAAATGCCTCCACTTCAATGACATCATAACCATAACCCAAAATGCTGAAAGTGAAATTTGCATAATGTCTGTGGGATATTATAAATATAGTACAGGATTATGTTTCGTTACACGACCGTGTCCCCCGCCCGTTCACGACTGTGTCCCGCTTCCGTTCACGACCGTGTCCCGCGTCGATTCACGACCGTGTCCCGCGTCCTTCTTTTGTTTTTTTTCTTTGGCGGGTTCTCTGTCGTGTTTCCTTCTCACAAAACTGGTTCTTTTCAGCTGTCTTTTTATATGTCCCAAACTTTGAGACCGTGACATTGTTCCACTCGTCGAATGCACACTTTTCGCTCAGGAGGAAGGCTTCCTGATTGGGAGCACGGCCCAAGAAGTCCTTCAGCATCTCATAGGGGTCCTTAGAAGCACCAGGCTCCAGGATGCACTTCCTGTAGTCCAAACCCACCTCAGGGTTCATGACTCCTTCCTGTTTGAAACGGCTGTGGAACATGTCCGTGGAGAACACCTCTCCCCACAGGTAGGTATAGTAATTTGCATCAAATCTATGTGTGCACATAGATAGGATATGGTTTGCTGGTATGTCGATCTCCTGAAAACCAGGGACTCTTAGCATCTCCTCGCTAAGTCTGGCATATACCTTAGCTGGTTCCAAACCAGCCTGGGTGTGAAGAGCATGGTCAAATTTGGCTATGACTATACTTTCACGCGCCGTCCACCCATGGCCCCATGGCGAGTTTATGAGATCGTTCAACAGGTCGTCAGGAATCGGAGCTCCCGTCCTGTAGTGTTTGGATATCTTCTGCAGTGGTTCCTTCTCCCAAACCCAGTTCTCCAACATCTGGGACGGAACCTCCCCAAAGTCCCAGTCCATCGTGTGGAATGTGTTGAATACGGCGTAGTCGGCCTGAGAACAGAGGAGGTGCATAACGTGACCAAACTCGTGGAAGTATATCACCACGTCGTCATGCATCAGGAGGGAGGGGGCGTTGGCCGTGGGTCCCTTAAAGTTGGTCATCAAGGCGGCGATAGCCATCCGTCTGCTCCCGTCAGGCAGCAGACAGCTGGGCTGCAGGGGAAAGCAACATCCCGGATAACCATGGGTTCTTTCCCTCTCTGGTGAACAGGTCCAGGTAGAACTGTCCCAGCGTCTGTCCAGAGGCGCTGTCGGTGACGCCGTACACGGTGACTTTGGGGTGCCACACGGGGGCGCCGTTCACCTGTCTGAACGACACGCCCAGCAGGTCCTGGCAGATGTCCAGCAGACCCCGGGTCACGACCTTCACTGGAAAATACTCCTGTGACTTTTGGTTAATGCTGGCTCTGGTGGACCTGCAGTGGCCAAGTACTGTGTTGTGCTCCAGCTTGTGGGCCAGCTCGTCCAGGAACGTGGAGACCGTTTTGGCAGACTTCGCCATGTTCCACTGCAGGGCGTAGTCTGCGTAGGTTTTGAAGCCCAGCAAAGCACTCTTCTGAGCGAGTAGCGTCACCTGCACCGAGTGGGTGCAGGTGACGCTTAATAGCATGTTATTAATGCACTTTATCTGGTTTTGTTTCTCTTTGGGGAGAAGCATTCCT
>NC_136806.1:15383847-15450699 GCF_951216825.1 Electrona antarctica
ATGCTCTCACCGGGTTGGCAGAGGGAGTGTAGAGCCCAGGATTACATTAGATTATTGACACTGGGTGAAAAAAGGGGTTATAAAAAGGGGATAAAAATGTAAAGATAAAGAAACGAGGGGAGTGACATACAGCATAGCGGTAGTTGCATCGGGACGCGTCAGGCTGCATTAGGAGCCTGTAGACTAGAGTGTGTAATGATGAGATACAAGGTGTCTGCCCGACAGCAAAGATAATAATTATGTTGTACAATGTAATTAGACGACCCCATTGAATGGCAAATGTAGGGAAAATAAAAGGAGAGTGAAGCATTGAAAGGAGCCATAGGATACCTATAGTGTAATGCTTGAATGGGGGATGGGATGGGTGGGACGGGCTAAGGGCAGCAGGTCTCCCCAAGGTCACACACTGTGCCTGCAGCACTGTCTCTGTTTCTGCTGCTTTCTGCTCGCCGCCGTCTCGTCTGTGTCTCACTGCTTTGCTCTCTCTCTCTCTCCCTCATTCATTATCTGTTGCTTTCTTCTTGCCGTAAGTAACCCTAAAGCTGCTAATTGCCATCTCTCGCTCTCTCTCTCTCATCCATCTAGTCCTTCTGTTTTTTTCTTCTACTTCAGTTTTTCTCTCCATCAGTTTTTCTCTCCTTCTTCTCTGTTCACTGTATTGTAGATAGGAAGCTAATTAAGATCACAAGTATCCCCTGCAGTAGCACTTCCATTGATACTCACTCATAGTGTACTTAACGCGCATGTGTGTGTGTGTGTGTGCGTGCGTGCGTGCGTGCATGCGTACGTGCGTGCGTGCGTGCATGCGTACGTGCGTGCGTGCGTGCGTGCGTGCGTGCGTGCGTGCGTGCGTGCGTGCGTGCGTGCGTGCGTGCGTGCGTGTGCGTGTGTGCGTGCGTGCGTGTGTGTGTGTGTGTGTGTGTGCGTGTGCGTGTGTCCGTCCTCAGCAGCCATGTTTCAGTGACCAGAAGAAGAAGACCACTAACCTGGAAGCGTATGTCCGCTGGTTCAACAGGCTGTGTTACCTGGTGGCCACAGAGATCTGCATGGTGAGAATTACGCTGTTACTTACGGCGGCATTCAAGATACACAAATGTTGGGCGCCCGCTGGCCTAGTGGTCCAGGCGCATGCCACATATACAGTTGGAGGCCATCGATATTGTCCTTTTCTCTTTGCTGAGGTTTGCGTGATCTGCGCAAAAGGACAGTTAACCCATTTTGGGCGGGAACCCCTTTTGGTGTTTTAAACATTGTTATAATTTAGCTATTGGAAAATAGCAGATCTACAAGCTCATAGCGCGCCACCGAGTGGCGCGCTACGAGCTTGTAGGTCTGCTATTTTTTTTAAATCGTGAAAATATTTATTTCAGAAAACTGGAGGATTTAGAAGGATTTTTTTTAAATTTTGAGGTCAGGCCTAAATGGGTCAAATGATAAGGGACAATATCGGTGGCACCCAACTGTATGCTGCGTGTCTCTCCCCTTAATTCTCTCTCTCCCTCTTTCCTGTCCATCTTCACTTGATACTAACTAATACTTGGCAGAAAAGCCAAAAACAGGCCTGGGCCATGGCTCAGTGGTCCAGGCACCTTGGCTGGTAATCCAGTCTGGCAGTGTGCCGCGATCCCGACGGCCTTTACTGCATGTCTTCCCCCCCATCTCTCTCCCCATTTCCTGTCAGCCTACTGTCTGTCCCTAAAATAAAGGCGAAAGCCACAAAAAAAACATTAAAAAAAAGAAAAGAAAGAAAAGCCAAAAACAAAACAAAAACACACACGTTTAGTGCAGTGAATGTGTCAGACGTTGCAACAACACTGGCCTTTTTCCATGGAATCCATGTGAAGTCTGTTGGGTACCTCGCTGATTTCACTGAATACACTTCAATCATTAACATTTGGATCGAGTAAACAAGAACTAACCGGAAGTGAAAGGTCCACCTGGCTGTCGTCCGCCTCCGGCAGAACAGATTTTTCTTAAATGCATTTTTCTTGGATTCTTTTCACAGATTGCTATTTTTCCCCCTCCAAAACAATCTTTATTTACAGCCCATAACTAAAGCGTTGATGTATGTTTCGGGTGAATTAAAATAAGATCGTAAGACTGTGGCGGAATAATGAATTGATTAATATCTGGCACTCACAGAGTTAATGGCACACATCGAACAGAGAAGAGGTGTTAAGGGTTTTTTGTCTTTAAGGAGGATTTTGAAAATGTCATGGATTCTGTAAAATGAAAAGACTGACAGCAATGATGAAGGCAATTAATCACTTAATCCTGACTTATACTTCATATATTCATGTGGTTGTGGCCAAAATAGGGATGCTGTGTTGAAAAAATAATGGTTAAATTACAATATTGATGTCATTGTAGTACCCTTGCTGAAATTGTGCAGTATTACTCACGGTGTGTCAGCTCCCCCTACTGAAGGTTATCTGCTACTGCGCTCTCTGGCACAGAGGTAGAGGAATGATGGGAGTGTACTGCTGCATTCAGACTGAACAAGCCCGTTGATTTTATGCAGACCTCGGCCAAGACTTGCCAGGGTGGTAACTAGCCACAATTTGCCATTGACAGCCCATACATCCAAACAGAAAAGTCCTATCCGATTGTAGTAAACAACGCCAAACTCACCAACATTGGAAGAGTTTGGAAGTGCTCGTTGGATATCACTCAGCGGCCCTCAATTGTGATGAACCCGTACAGCAGATCACCATGATCAAAACAGGCTAAATGTATCCGACAAGATAACTTGATTGTTCCAATTACACTTCCATGTAATGTCCTCTCCATGTCCCGTCTGTCCAGCCAGCAAAGAAGAAGCAGAGAGCCCAGGTGATTGAATTTTTCATTGACGTAGCGAGGGAATGTTTCAACATTGGAAACTTCAACTCCCTCATGGCCATCATCTGTAAGTCTTCTATTTCAACACAGTAATCTTACAACCACTACGTCAGACAATTTACAATTTAAGCATTTAGCAGACTCTCTTAATCCAGAGCGACTTACATTAAGCAAGAACAAAAGCATGGCAATACATCACATACATAAAAAGTAGTTATCATGAAACATGCATAAGCTAAGAACATAACAGTGGAATATCTATAATGAAACTACTGTATACATATAAACTATATATATACTCTACTATACTATACATATACAGTATACTATAAAGTGCTGACTACATAAAAGTCAGTGCTTCCAAACTGCAGGATCTTGTATTGACAAGACATGGAATACTTTTTTTCCTTCTGAAGCTGGGATGAACATGAGCCCTGTCTCGCGGCTGAAGAAGACTTGGAGCAAAGCCAAGACTGCCAAGTTCTTCATCCTGGAGGTGCAGTAGATATAAATATAATATCACCGTGCCAGAGACGAGAGACATGTCGGGTCAGAACAGAACATCAAGCTAACGTCATATCATCGTGTGTTTCGGTTTTGCTCCGACAGCACCAGATGGATCCCACTGGAAACTTCTACAACTACAGAACTGCCCTGAGGGGCGCTGCCCATCGCTCTCAGACCGCCAACAGCAACAGGGAGCGGGTAAAGACGCACACTGCATCGCCATCGTAGGGCATTAAGCAACTTTACTAGTTTACTAGTCGACTAGTAAATCCACTAGTCGACCTTGTTGGTACTAGTTAACTAGTTGATAAGAAGAAAAAATACAGTTATTTTTTATTTTATTTTTTTTTTCCCAATATTTTTTTTTACATAATAGGTGGTTAAACAACTAGTCGACTAGTAAACTAGGCAACTAGTCAACTAGTAAAAATGACTTGAAGTGAATGCCCCATCGTTCATCTCCAATCACAGTGATGGACCATTTACTTACGTTCTCTCTTATCATCATCTTCCATATCTCTGTCTTGTCTGGTCTCCTCCTCCTCCTCAGATTGTGATTCCCTTCTTCAGCCTGCTGATCAAAGACATTTACTTCCTGAACGAGGGATGTGCCAATCGTCTGCCTAATGGTCATGTCAACTTTGAGGTGAAAAGTTTAACTTTTTTTCTTGTTTTCGTCTTCATGCTTGTTATTTCCTCTTATGTTGTATATTTCAGGAAATTAAAACAACTTAAAAAACAAAAGAAATCAGGAAAGGAAGTCAGAAAACCTTGTATTTTTTTTTACTGCCTTATCAAAGTTGGTATTGTGACTTTATATATTGTCGATTACTTGCATAAGAGGGGGTGGAGTTAGCTGCATTAGCAGACAGTTTGAGGGTCCAATGTTAGCTGGTTTTGTCAGAAGCACTTTTTAATACCTTTCATTGGTTCATTTTTTTTAACCAACACACAGACGTAAAGACTATTCAATAGCATTGATTTATGAAAAATAAATCAAAAACCTCAAAAATGGAGTTTGCTAGTTTCTGCCAGAGAGCGACAACATATTATATGTTGTATATTTTAAGCACTGACTGACTTTTCTTTCCTTTTCGTTCTTCCCAGAAATTTGTGGAGTTGGCGCGGCAGGTTGGGGAGTTTATGACGTGGAAACAGGTGGAGTGCCCATTCGAGCAGGACAGAACTATCCTACACTACCTCCACACTGCCCCTATCTTTAGCGAGGATGGTGAGAATATCTCCTTCCATTAAAACCGGGAAAGCATCTGTGCCATTTAAGATTTTAGCTCTATATATATATATTGCAACATAAGCCTTTCATTTAACTCACAGGATTTAGAACAGTGGTTCTCAAAAGTAGCAGATCTACAAGCTCACATTGTGCCACTTTGTGCCCTGCTGCGAGCTTGTACATCTGCTATTTTTGCTATGTTATCTGCTTGTGGGGGTCCCTGGCACAACATATTTTCAGATGGGAGTCCGTGGCCAAATACATATCATTGATTTAGAAGACATTTTAGTCTTAATGGGTTAATGTCTGTCTTAATCCATCATATGAAGACGTCTTCTCCAATCTTCTCTTCTCAGGATTGTATCTTGCTTCCTATGAGAGCGAGAGTCCGGAAAACCAGGTAGAGAAGGACAGGTGGAAAGCACTTAGGTGAGACAGGATCACCTTTTAAGTTTTAACCGGAGAAACGGCTGTCATTGTTCATCTGTTTCAACCTGACGTTTCTCTTTCTTTTGTCTCTTCTCCCCCGCCGCCAGGTCGAATGTTCTGGGGAAGACATGAAGCCCTTGATGGCAGCTAGCTAGCCCTCACAGCAGGGGGGGAGGGAACACGCGTGTGTGTGTGTGGACGCATTGCACTATAATGAACTGTGAAGGAACCAAGCTGGTACTTAGGTGTTTCTCTATGAAGTTGAGACAAAACAGAAAAGAAAAGAAGGAGGGGGGGAAAAAAGAATGATGAACAGGATTCATCAAAACAACAAACTGTGGGGTGAGCGATCAAAAAAGTAGTGTTTTTTTAATCTATAAGCTATGGACAGAGGAGTGAAATGCCTCTGTAATGTTTTAATTGGATACAGTTATGGAGGGGGATACATACATCTGTGTTTACTCTGTGGGGATATGTTTACTATGATGGAACATACAGTTACAGGGGAAGATTCCTCCCGGACGGTACTATTGTTGTTTTTCTATTTCTCTCCTTTCCAAAGCCTTGTGTGTGTGTGTGTGTGTGTGTGTGCTTTTGTTCTGAATAGTACTGTAAATAAGACTTAAAAATGATGTGAAGTGACCAACCAAGCTCTTATTTATCTTACTTTATCTACCTTTTAAACCATTTCCCTGTGTGCGCGCGTGCGTGCGTGTGTGTGTGTGTGTGCGCATATGTGTGTGTGCGTGTGTGCTGTCTGTACACAGTAAAATCCTAAGTGTTAATTTATGTCTGAGAGTCTGAGAACTGCAACCAAGTGGACTTATTTGGTTACATTTTGTATACTCTCATCACTCCCACACTTACTGAGGAGTTTTACTGTGTATCAACGGTTGTGTAATTAATTACTCTCGCATAGTTTCTATTTTATTTGCTTTCTTGTGTAATTTTTAGAGAGTGTGAGATGCAGTGTTTACTCTTCTCTATACAGCAGTGGTTTTCAACCAGTGGTCTGGGGACCACCACCAGTGGTCCGGGGACCACCACCAGTGGTCCGGGGACCACCACCGGTGGTCCGGGGACCACCACCGGTGGTCCGGGGACCACCACCTGTGGTCCGGGGACCACCACCGGTGGTCCGGGGACCACCACCCGTGGTCCGGGGACCACCACCCGTGGTCCGGGGACCACCACCCGTGGTCCGGGGACCACCACCCGTGGTCCGGGGACCACCACCCGTGGTCCGGGGACCACCACCAGTGGTCCGGGGACCACCACCTGTGGTCCGGGGACCACCACCGGTGGTCCGGGGACCACCACCGGTGGTCCGGGGACCACCACCGGTGGTCCTTGAGGGCGTTCCCGGTGGTCCCCAGCTCAGTGATGGAGAGTTGACAAAGACAATGGACCCTTATAGATATTTAACTCTTGAGAGCGTGAAATTAAATCGGTCCATTTGGTTTCATTTTACACTCCCAAGAGTTAAATTATTGTTAAACATCTGCATTACTTAATTTACAAGACGTCTACACTATTAGAGAATGTAGAAGAACTGTTATTTGGATCAATTTTGTTTGCCTGTTGTCTCTCCTAGTGGAACCAACATCAATACAGCATGGAATTGTGGACAAAATCTTATCCAATGATCAGACAATATTCTTTAGTTTTGGGTCGGCGAGGCTAAATCTCATCAAATGGTGGTCCGTGGCTCAGATGCCGAATAAATAATGGACCTTGAAAAGGGATGAAAACCACTGCTATACAGTATGTGTAAATGAACCGTGCCATTAGAACAATATACAGTAAAACAATCATGTTGGGAACAAGGCCAGTCGTACTGTACATAGACATTTGACCCCATGTACTGTCTCTCCTACAGCTTTCTGCTCTTCAGGAAGCTTCCTCCGACTGATGTTCAGTTGTCCGATATATTTATGGAGATTTCTGTGCCGACAGATGTATAGTTTTTACTCTTAACTTTCTTTTTATTGAATATGAAGTTGAATGGTGTCATGTTATGGGGTTAGGGGCCCTATTGTCGTTACTGCCTTACCCGGGTTACCCTTTATCCCTAAACTTCTTTTCCTTTATTTATTTATTTTAACTATTTTGGAAAACATTTTTGAATAGTTCAAACAGCCGATCTACAAGCTCACACCGTGTTGAGGTAAATCGGCTAGTTGAAAAATGTAAAATGTTTTTCAAAATATAGGCAGTGACGAAAATAGAGCAGTAAATCAGGTGTTTTAAACGGTGGTGGAAAAGGTATTCCGAGCCCGAGGTAAAGGTAGCAATACCACCATGTAGGTGTGCTTTACAAGTAAAAGCCCTGCATTCATTAAAATAAATAAATAAAAACACTTCGATAACATTTTAAAATACTCGATATGCAGAATGGCCCGTCTCCCAATCATATTATTGGATTGTAAATTAGTAATGAATTAATGTGTTCAACACTTTAATGTTGCAGCTGTTAAAGGTGGTGCTGATTTTATGTGCTGTTACTACATCATACAATTACATGATCATTTATCAGTTAATGACGTTGTTGTATTAATACAATAAATCAGCAAAGTAACTGGTAATTAAATCTGTCAAATAATTGTAGTTGAGTAAAAACTACAATATTTGGCTCTAAGATAATGATGATTAGACCTATTTGATCCCACAGGGGAAATTCAGTTTTCAGCTTCACCCAGCTGGTTGCTGCACAAGTGATGAGGGTTTGTCTTGCTCAGGGTCCAGAGTAGCCCCTTTCAGGACCCTTGGTTACCTTTTCTGTATTTGGGACGTATTTGGGTCCCGAAAGGGGCTATAGGTCCAGGGACACCTTGACACATTGTCCGGGCAAAAGTTAAAGCAAAGTTACTATATTTACCCAGGGTATCTGGGCTAAGCTCAAGAACTTGTTTCCAGCCAGGCCCTGCTCATAGAACATTTCATGGTAGTGGTTCAATGCCTTGCTCAAGGGCACTTCAGCGGTGGTAATTTTAACGTGTCGGACCGCTGATTCGAACTGGCGACCTTCCGGTATCAAGACCGCTCCGCAATCCGTTAGGCCAAGAATCGAAGCTGGGAACTTCTGTTTCCCAGGTGGCCTCTCTGCCCATTCAGCTATATAGTGTAAAGTACCTATTTTTCAAAGTTATTTTACTTACAGTAAAGTGTAGCCTACTACAACACCATTTCCCAAACAGTGGGTCGGTCGAGACCCAATTGTGGGTCGCGTACTGATTTTTGTGGGTCGCATGCATGTAAATATATCCTTTTTTTCCCTACTAGTTGGGTCACAGGGAGACATCAAATTTCTCTTTTGGGCCTCGGGCTAAAAGGTTTGGGAACCACTGGCCTACTGTATTTGAGTAAATGTACTTTTCCACCACTGGTTTTAAAGGGGCATTATGGGAAGGGAAAGACTGGAAGTGTTAGTCTACTGTTAAACAATCTTTTCAGTGAAAGTTATGAACCTCTGGACCAATATCATATGAAAGACTGTATTAGGCATTATATGTTATTCAACGGACAAGCCAAACAGAGGTATTTACTTAGAGTATATTTATACTCTAAGGGTATTTATGGAAACCTTTATTTTTCCTTGTACTGGTGGAGAGAGAGAAGTGAGTTGTGCCATAATATGATGATTAACTGGTTGTGATTACAATTCCTCTGACTTGAAATGTGTCATTTTTGTGGGTCATTAGTTTTTTTGGCCAGTTTTGTTGTGGTTCTTCTGGAACTCGAAGGGGGGTTTGGGGGATAAGGAACTGGGAGTTTTGTAATTATAAGCTTATTTTTTTCCTTTAAAGAACTAAAAAATAAGAAAAAAGTCAGCTGGTTTAATTTGCAAGGATTGTTTGATGTCAGTGTTTCCTCTCAAGAAGCACATGAATTTCCCTATTGACAAAATGGTTTTGTTAGTCCTTCCTCTGATCTTTACTGATAGACTTGCTTTCTCTGTAACACATTCCCCAGGTAAGTTTAGGTTCTAGAGATGTCAAACTGCAACTCAAGGTGACAAAGATGTTTTAATAAAACATTGCCCATGTTCAACAAGTGTTATAAGTGTCTATATGATTCTGATGGTTTCAAAAGTACCTCTAGCTCTTCATAACTACATATAAACCTACCTTTAACACATTAGGCATAAACTATAATGTTGTAGAATATTATATTCCAATATGGGAGAGTGCAATGTACATCTCCTGAAAAATATAATCTGAGATCATGGGAATACTTTAATCAGTTGTCAATCATAAATGTTTGTTATAATTTTTTCCGATCCAATACCGATATGGCAGCCTGTGTAGTCTCGGTCGATACAGCGCATATTGTTTCTGTTTCTTTGCCGACTGATATCAGACAAGACATTTTATCTTGATTTATTTAAATCCTTCCTTCGTAGTCTGGAATGTTACAAATGTTAATTTCTACCCCAGTATAATAGTTCTGGATAAAAATACATATTGGAAGGCCCTGTTCATCTTTAACACTTCTGCAGTGATCAACAATAACCTGAATAAACATAATCTAATCTAAATATTTAAATTTACTTAAAACAAAGTTGAGCGATCTCAAGAGAGAAATCTTCATATCAAGTTATTCAACAAACTGCTTTTTAGTGACATATTGTGAGCTTAAAAAATGGTTATAATTGGTTATGATTTGATTGATGTATTTTATTGATGAATTTTATTAACAGATTGGAGAATTACAGTACATTTCAAGCACAACTCAAAACAAAACTGTTAACTGTGGACGACACTATAAAGCATTACACTTGTGTGACTTGTTTACAAATGGGCCCACCATGTTCAATTCATCATAACAATTAGAGACATACAAATATAATCTATATAGCAAAAAAAAAACAGGAAATCATAGAGGTAAAAAAGGAAAGAAACAAACATGAGGGGGAAAAGGGGTGGGTGGGGGATTCAGGTTTACGGGGGGCAGTTTCGATTTGCGGCCGTCCGTAGGTGCCCTTTGAGAGCGGTTTGGCGACTGTGGCTCAAGAGGTAGAGCAGGTCGTCCAATGATCCATGGGTCGGCGGTTCGAATCCCGGCTCCTCCTGGCTACATGTCGAAGTGTCCTTGGGCAAGACACTGAACCCCAAATTGCTCCCGATGTGCTGGCTGGTACCTTGCATGGCTTCCGCCGCAATCGGTGTATGAATGTGTGTGTGAATGGGTGAATGTAATGCACAATCTATGTAAAGCGCCTTGGATAAAGGCGCTATATAAATGCACCATTTACTTTTTTTTTGGAGGAGTCAAGGGATTCGCATGTCTTTATGACTGTTGGTAGGGCGTTACACATTTAATTGATAAAGAGTCAATCCTCCGGCTTGGCAGGCACTATCCATTCAAATAAATAAAACATGAACACATTGTTGCAGATGGTTTATTTAAACACACGTTTTTAATCCCCGAGGTCTTCATTTAGGCCAAATGTCATTTTATTCAACTTCATATAGGACTCAAAGTGTCTGTTGCCCAGGAAGGCACCGAACAGCGCCTGGATCAGAAACACCGGGCCCATCTTCCTCAGGATGGGCCTGGACACCTCCGCCCAGAACCGGAGCATGTTGCCCTTCTCCGGCAGCGGCGCCGTCTCGTACCGGGCCGCCAGGCCCGCGTTCACCGGTAGGGCCAGCAGGACCGGGTAGACCCCGCCGCCGACCAGGCCGACCAGCGCGCCCCGGAGCCAGGCGTACGTCGGACAGTTGAGGTCTCCGGACAGCAGCGGCTTGGTCACGGCCACGTTGTACAGAGCCATCGTAGTCAGGAAGGGGATGACGGCCATGGGCAGGCTGGAGGAGAGGTGGCCCTGCGTGACATTCAGAACCCTGCGGTACAAACTGTTGGCTATCAGTCCCGCGAAGCTGCTGTTTACCGATATGCACTGGGGTCCGTAGTAGAACAGTTTCTGCTCCAAGTCTGGCAGCCGTTCGAAGTTTTGCGCCAGCAGTTCAATGACATCCCGTCTGGTCAGTGTCTGTCCAGTGCTCTCTTGTTGTTGTTCCGACATCTTTGTTGTTTGGCACGTACTACAATATCAGTGCAAATTATGCTCCTATGTGTTCCCTTTGAAGACAAGACAGACGACGCTTTAAATGTATGTAAATAAACATTACCACGATTGGATAACCATATTATTATCTGACAGCCGCACTGTTGAAGGGCGCAGCCATTTTTTTTAAATTACCCACAATTCCACGCTGCTCAGCTCAACAAGATTGGGCGGCTCCCCCTATGGGCGGCTCTCTCTGGAGCCTAGGCGGGGTACGTTTTTTTGCCATGAATATTTCAACATTTATTGGCATGAGAAAACATACGTTTAAATTGCCAAAGCAAGTGTCAAAATATAATAAAACAGTTGAAAATGGGGAAAGTATGTACAGTTAGAGTTGGTACAGCATTGACTACCGGTATGTCACATTGCATCGTTATATGCTGCTACAACTATGAAATCATGCATTTCGTCAGTAGTTTGCACATGGTTGGTTGGTTGGTCACCGGGGTGACCATATATGGTCATGCCTTGTGACATCATCACGTGATGTCATCAATATTAAGCCCATATATGGAGATCCCTGATGTCATCAATATTGGCCAGAAACTCTACATCTCACCCAGGCTACATGATCTCACCTCAAACCTCAAACCCTTAAATCTCCATATATGGAGCTGACCTGCTACTAAGGTCCTCCTTGCAATGGAGCTGACATTCCATTATGTTGATCCTTCCCCATCCATCCTTCCTCTTCGATGTCTCCCTTTTGACTGATACCTCTCCAAATGTGTCCATTTAAACTCTAGACGGCCGGCCTGCCCCAAAGTTATTAGTGCAGCCACGCCTGGCAGCTGGCGAACACTAGAGTTCTCAATAGGCCCGAAAATGAAAGGACCACTTCACCACTTTTCAACCCATCTTCATATAATAGGTCCTCACTAATAATCATATAAAATACCACCATTCTTTTCTACTCAGTCTGTGGGCAGTTCGGAAACCCGTCCACAGTGACATCATAATTTTTGTTTTTACAAAAATGTTTAGATTTGTATTATCGTGAGAACGATGGCTTCCTTTTTCGCATTGTAACTTTTCAGGACTAGAAAGCCTGCAGTTTCTATTAGCTTGGATTCCCCATTGATGATGTCACTGGTGGATGGGTTTGTAAACTGCCCACAGCTCTCCTATGAGACACAGACTGAGTAGAAATAAATTGTGCCATTTTATCATGATTATTAGTGAGGACCTAATAATTATATGAAGATAGGTTGAAAAGTGGTGAAGTGGTCCTTTAAGGTCCGGCCCTACACTGCCCACACTGCCACCCTTAGGTCTCCATATATGGAGCTGACCTGTTCTGACATTCTATATAGGTATTGATCTGACCTCATCAAACCCTGTACACTCAAGACACGCTCCATATATGGCCAGTACAGAATTAATTCCATATGTTGATCTGACCCCCCATACCAATGTGCCAGTGCTCGCCCAGCAGTCTGCTGTCACCCACGTGAATGTATTTTTACTTACAGTAAAGTGTAGCCTACTACAACACCATTTCCCAAACAGTGGGTCGGTCGAGACCCAATTGTGGGTCGCGTACTGATTTTTGTGGGTCGCATGCATGTAAATATATCCTTTTTTTCCCTACTAGTTGGGTCACAGGGAGACATCAAATTTCTCTTTTGGGCCTCGGGCTAAAAGGTTTGGGAACCACTGGCCTACTGTATTTGAGTAAATGTACTTTTCCACCACTGGTTTTAAAGGGGCATTATGGGAAGGGAAAGACTGGAAGTGTTAGTCTACTGTTAAACAATCTTTTCAGTGAAAGTTATGAACCTCTGGACCAATATCATAATGAAAGACTGTATTAGGCATTATATGTTATTCAACGGACAAGCCAAACAGAGGTATTTACTTAGAGTATATTTATACTCTAAGGGTATTTATGGAAACCTTTATTTTTCCTTGTACTGGTGGAGAGAGAGAAGTGAGTTGTTCCATAATATGATGATTAACTGGTTGTGATTACAATTCCTCTGACTTGAAATGTGTCATTTTTGTGGGTCATTCGTTTTTTTGGCCAGTTTTGTTGTGGTTCTTCTGGGACTCGAAGGGGGGTTTGGGGGATAAGGAACTGGGAGTTTTGTAATTATAAGCTTCTTTTTTTCCTTTAAAGAACTAAAAAATAAGAAAAAAGTCAGCTGGTTTAATTTGCAAGGATTGTTTGATGTCAGTGTTTCCTCTCAAGAAGCACATGAATTTCCCTATTGACAAAATGGTTTTGTTAGTCCTTCCTCTGATCTTTACTGATAGACTTGCTTTCTCTGTAACACATTCCCCAGGTAAGTTTAGGTTCTAGAGATGTCAAACTGCAACTCAAGGTGACAAAGATGTTTTAATAAAACATTGCCCATGTTCAACAAGTGTTATAAGTGTCTATATGATTCTGATGGTTTCAAAAGTACCTCTAGCTCTTCATAACTACATATAAACCTACCTTTAACACATTAGGCATAAACTATAATGTTGTAGAATATTATATTCCAATATGGGAGAGTGCAATGTACATCTCCTGAAAAATATAATCTGAGATCATGGGAATACTTTAATCAGTTGTCAATCATAAATGTTTTTTCGATCCAATACCGATATGGCAGCCTGTGTAGTCTCGGTCGATACAGCGCATATTGTTTCTGTTTCTTTGCCGACTGATATCAGGCAAGACATTTTATCTTGACTTATTTAAATCCTTCCTTCGTAGTCTGGAATGTTACAAATGTTAATTTCTACCCCAGTATAATAGTTCTGGATAAAAATACATATTGGAAGGCCCTGTTCATCTTTAACACTTCTGCAGTGATCAACAATAACCTGAATAAACATAATCTAATCTAAATATTTAAATTTACTTAAAACAAAGTTGAGCGATCTCAAGAGAGAAGTCTTCATATCAAGTTATTCAACAAACTGCTTTTTAGTGACATATTGTGAGCTTAAAAAATGGTTATAATTGGTTATGATTTGATTGATGTATTTTATTGATGAATTTTATTAACAGATTGGAGAATTACAGTACATTTCAAGCACAACTCAAAACAAAACTGTTAACTGTGGACGACACTATAAAGCATTACACTTGTTTACAAATGGGCCCACCATGTTCAATTCATCATAACAATTAGAGACATACAAATATAATCTATATAAAAAAACAGGAAATCATAGAGGTAAAAAAGGAAAGAAACAAACATGAGGGGGAAAAGGGGTGGGTGGGGGATTCAGGTTTACGGGGGGCAGTTTCGATTTGCGGCCGTCCGTAGGTGCCCTTTGAGAGCGGTTTGGCGACTGTGGCTCAAGAGGTAGAGCAGGTCGTCCAATGATCCATGGGTCGGCGGTTCGAATCCCGGCTCCTCCTGGCTACATGTCGAAGTGTCCTTGGGCAAGACACTGAACCCCAAATTGCTCCCGATGTGCTGGCTGGTACCTTGCATGGCTTCCGCCGCAATCGGTGTATGAATGTGTGTGAATGGGTGAATGTAATGCACAATCTATGTAAAGCGCCTTGGATAAAGGCGCTATATAAATGCACCATTTACTTTTTTTTTGGAGGAGTCGTTATGACTGTTGGTAGGGCGTTACACATTTAATTGATAAAGAGTCAATCCTCCGGCTTGGCAGGCACTATCCATTCAAATAAATAAAACATGAACACATTGTTGCAGATGGTTTATTTAAACACACGTTTTTAATCTCCTAGGTCTTCATTTAGGCCAAATGTCATTTTATTCAACTTCATATAGGACTCAAAGTGTCTGTTGCCCAGGAAGGCACCGAACAGCGCCTGGATCAGAAACACCGGGCCCATCTTCCTCAGGATGGGCCTGGACACCTCCGCCCAGAACCGGAGCATGTTGCCCTTCTCCGGCAGCGGCGCCGTCTCGTAGCGGGCCGCCAGGCCCGCGTTCACCGGCAGGGCCAGCAGGACCGGGTATACCCCGCCGCCGACCAGGCCGACCAGCGCACCCCGGAGCCAGGCGCACGTCGGACAGTTGAGGTCTCCGGACAGCAGCGGCTTGGTCACGGCCACGTTGTACAGAGCCATCGTAGTCAGGAAGGGGATGACGGCCATGGGCAGGCTGGAGGAGAGGTGGCCCTGCGTGACATTCAGAACCCTGCGGTACAAACTGTTGGCTATCAGTCCCGCGAAGCTGCTGTTCCCCGACATGTACAGGGGTCCGTAGTAGAACAGTTTCTGGTCCAAGTCTGGCAGCCGTTCGAAGTTTTGCGCCAGCAGTTCAATGACATCCCGTCTGGTCAGTGTCTGTCCAGTGCTCTCTTGTTGTTGTTCCGACATCTTTGTTGTTTGGCACGTACTACAATATCAGTGCAAATTATGCTCCTATGTGTTCCCTTTGAAGACAAGACAGACGACGCTTTAAATGTATGTAAATAAACATTACCACGATTGGATAAGAACCATATTATTATCTGACAGCCGCACTGTTGAAGGGCGCAGCCATTTTTTTTAATTACCCACAATTCCACGCTGCTCAGCTCAACAAGATTGGGCGGCTCCCCCTATGGGCGGCTCTCTCTGGAGCCTAGTCGGGGTACGTTTTTTTGCCATGCATATTTCAACATTTATTGGCATGAGAAAACATACGTTTAAATTGCCAAAGCAAGTGTCAAAATATAATAAAACAGTTGAAAATGGGGAAAGTATGTACAGTTAGAGTTGGTACAGCATTAACTAAACAATTAAACAATTTGAACATGGTGGACCCTGTTGTAAACAAGTGTAATGCTTAATTGGGTCGTCCACTCACAGTTAACAGCCTTTGTATTGAGTTTGTGCTTGAAATGTACTGTAATTCTGCAAACTGTTAATAAAATTTTCAATCAATCAAAAAAAGCTACCGGTATGTCACATTGCATCGTTATATGCTATTGCGACTGCAGGTCGCAGTTAACTATGAAATCATGCATTTCCCGTCAGTAGTTTGCACATGGTTGGTTGGTTGGTCACCCCAGGCATGACCATGGGGTGACCATATATGGTCATGCCTTGTGACATCATCACGTGATGTCATCAATATTAAGCCCATATATGGAGATCCCTGATGTCATCAATATTGGCCATAAACTCTACATCTCACCCAGGCTACATCTCACCTCAAACCTCAAACCATTAAATCTCCATATATGGAGCTGACCTGTTCTGACATTCCATTATGTTGATCCTTCCCCATCCATCCTTCCTCTTCGATGTCTCCCTTTTGACTGATACCTCTCCAAATGTGTCCATTTAAACTCTAGACGGCCGGCCTGCCCCAAAGTTATTAGTGCAGCCACGCCTGGCAGCTGGCGAACACTAGAGTTCTCAATAGGCCCGAAAATTAAAGGACCACTTCACCACTTTTCAACCCATCTTCATATAATAGGTCCTCACTAATAATCATATAAAATACCACCATTCTTTTCTACTCAGTCTGTGGGCAGTTCGGAAACCCGTCCACAGTGACATCATCATTTTTTTTTTTACAAAAATGTTTAGATTTGTATTATCGTGAGAACGATGGCTTCCTTTTTCACATTGTAACTTTTCAGGACTAGAAAGCCTGCAGTATCTATTAGCTTGGATTCTCCATTGATGATGTCACTGGTGGATGGGTTTGTAAACTGCCCACAGCCCTCCTATGAGACACAGACTGAGTAGAAATAAATTGTGCCATTTTATCATGATTATTAGTGAGGACCTAATAATTATATGAAGATAGGTTGAAAAGTGGTGAAGTGGTCCTTTAAGGTCCGGCCCTACACTGCCCACACTGCCACCCTTAGGTCTCCATATATGGAGCTGACCTGTTCTGACATTCTATATAGGTATTGATCTGACCTCATCAAACCCTGTACACTCAAGACACGCTCCATGTATGGCCAGTACAGAATTCATTCCATATGTTGATCTGACCCCCCATACCAATGCGCCAGTGCTCGCCCAGCAGTCTGCTGTCACCCACGTGAATGCGTGCACACGACCTCGAGGTCACTTCTCGCCCTCAAGCGTCTTACTGGTTATAGTACTGCATAAGTGATTGATTGAATACTTTATTAACAGTTTGGCCAAATAAAGAGAGAGAAAAAACCCACAGAGAGGAGCAGTGTCAAATACAATGCTCAAAGGATTGAACCCAAGATAGGACTATGGCTTGTTTCTGTATTTTTTGAAGAATTGAGTAATTGAAGTTGAACTGTAATTGAAGTTGAACTACTTCCCTGTACTTTTTGCTGTGTAACAAATAGGCTTTCTGATATTGGTACTCCATTATGTAGAGATATATCTGACTTATCTTACTAACATATCCAAGTCTGACATCATCACAATAAACCCCATATTTGGACCACTCTGATCTAGAGATCCATATAAGTGGACAGACAGACAATTTAGTGCTGACATCATGCCAGTCATATCAACTCCATATATGGATATTTAGACGATGCATCGTCATAGTGACAAGTATCCAGCCAAGCCCTATATAAAGAGTGGTAATATAGCCTCTAAGTTCAGATGCAAGCAGTATTTTTACGTAACACGCCAGGTGCAACTTTTCAAGGTTATATAATTCATAACCTTCAAGTAAGACCACCTACCTTGATCAGCTCTCACCAAGCAGAGACTCCACTCCATCCATCGCCTTCCGTACGAGTCTGGATATTTTGGCCTTAGGCTACAACCCAGATATCTCTGCATAAGAATAAAGACTGCATACAGGTATCTGAGCCTAGACATCTCGGTTAAGTTCTTACCGTAAACAAGTCTTGTTCTGGTTTTATCCTCTTTAGCAGAATTTGTATTGACCCTCATGACCTGTAGGCCTACTTTCCTTGAACTGTAACCATTCTACAATTTTCATTGAATCAATCAATCAAACCAGACACCACTGCGGCGCATTCTAGTATTTTATAACAGGGTATTTTATCAATCATTATTCAATCAATCAAATTCAATTCATTAAAACATTTAGTGACAGTGCAAAAATGAAAACGAGTAGGCCTACTAGGTAAAACAGGATTTTTTTACAGGGTTCATTACAGTGTAGTCTACTTTAGACTCATACAAAGTAACAATAAAAAAAATAAGATTAAGCCAATAAGATAGATAGATAGATAGATAGATAGATAGATAGATAGATAGATAGATAGATAGATAGATAGATAGATAGATAGATAGATAGATAGATAGACATGATAGACATGATAGACATGATAGATAATAGATTAGGGTGTGACAAAATAAATACATATATTATTAAATGGGGTTCATGAAATAAAAATAAATTAAAACCAGTGTGCTTGCTACAAGAAATTTAGCACAAAAGTAAAAACTAAAACAACAGCTCAGGTTAGGCAGGGCAACTAACCTTTATTCCACCTCAGAGGAAATTCAGGGCAACAGAGTTTTATTTTTAAAGCAACTTTTCCTCCGAGGTGGAAACAAGGGGGCAGGCAGACTTTCCAACGTTGAAGCTCTGGGTCCTAGTGGTAGGAGGAGGGACTACAGGCGGACCCGTGGATTCATGACCGGGAAACCCCGTGCAGCTGGGCTTTAACGTTGAGCGCTCAGTTGCCCTACGTCACTCAGGACCTCAAAGTTGAGGTCCTGGGAGGGACTTCCGGCAGTCTTCCGGGTGCTTCAAAACGCCACTGAGCAACTTCCACTGACATGAATAGCTGGGGGGGCGGAGCTTCGCGCTAGTTCAGTCTCTATTATATATATACTCTATGGGTGGAAAGCCTGGTGACACGAGGTTACAGTTACAGGGCAACAGAGTACCCTATGATGCGACGTTGAATAACGTCATGTATTTGTATGAAGAAAGAACCTTCCACCACATTCCAGTGAGTCACGGTCACTGTGAGTGACGGGCGGTCGCCATTTTTAAGACGTTTGGCTTACTCGCTAGTCGCCATTATTTTGATCCGTTTGTTTCTTTGTTAATTTATTCTTGTTCCATAACCCTATTACGGCATATATCGCGTATACTACGTTCACTGAACGTCGACAGCATCGTTGTTTGTTGAAGGTAAGACATGTTTTGTGTCACAAAGCGGTAGAATAATCTACAACATTTAGAGTTTAGAGAGGTAGCTTTACCGACGCAAAACGGTCTCGTGCTGCTTCACGAACAACATGGAAGGAATGGTCATTGGTCGAACAAAACACACCTTTATTGGTTTATTTGTTTATATAGTAGTTGTTGTGTGTAACTGGGCGAATAAGTTACATTCTGGCTTTATTACTTTAAAAATATATATTTAAGTATGTTATTTATTTTCGGATAATTCGTTTTAGCTAAAATTAGCAACGAGCTAAATTGCATTGTTGTGACGTGGACTCATAGCGTGGACTGAGGTGCACTACTGGGACTAGGCCTCGCGGGCACTGCCGAGCAGACAACAATAACCAGAAGTAGAACACATAAATATTTAACGATCAAAAGGGAATATTGGCGTCAAACAATTATTTAGCAATCCATCAACAATCAATCCATTTAGTTTTGTGTTTATTTCAGTGTAAGTGCATCTTGTTAAGTTATGGTTGCCTTCATTCTAATTACTTCAACTAAAATACGATCGAATGTGATTTTTCTCCCTGATTGATGAAAATCGGGATAGATAGGTTAGAGTAGACAAATAAATGTATATTGGAAATATTGAATCTGTTAAATCTGTCAGTTCGGGACAGCCCACTGCAGTGTAGTGTCCTCTGCTGTCTGGCAGATTTAATGAATAAACCTTTTTTTTTAACCAATCTGAAATTCTGAATTGTATGTATATTGATTGAACATTGTATTAACAGTTTGCAGAATGGTTACAGTGACCGTCTTGTTGTTTACATAGAAGTTACTCATGTAAACCTGGTAGGACACCTACTGGTTGTTAACTAGTACTGCCCGAATCTCATGCGGTAGAGGGAAGGACATCGTACCATACAGATTGCACTGCAGCATTAATATTGATTGACATTGCAGTCTAGAGCGTGCATTCTAAAAAAAAAAAAAAAAATGTATCCGGTAATTTGCTCATGCCATGCACACAAACCAGAGCTGCTCACTCACTACAATGCTAATATTGATCTCAGTGTAATGATTGTGTAAAGTGTAAAGTTTGTCTTGCCTGGCCCCCAAGGAATGTGCCAATATTCCTGCCGTATGGTGAATGTAAGAGAACCAATGCAAGGCCCTTCTTTACTGTGTGATATTTTAGAAGAAATTGCTTACATTTTTAAGCTAGTTTTTGTTTTAGTGGGGGAGAGGAGACATGGCTAGTTAACAAGTTAGCTGCTAGTACTAAGGTCCTCCTTGCAAGGAGCTTTTTCCCTTTCCCCCCAAAATCAGGAAGCGAAATCCACCATTATTTTGACTTGCTAATTATTTCTCTACAGAAGCGTTAATATTGTATGTCGGCGATCTGTTCAATTAGCG
Organism: Electrona antarctica; assembly: GCF_951216825.1. NCBI lineage: Eukaryota > Metazoa > Chordata > Actinopteri > Myctophiformes > Myctophidae > Electrona > Electrona antarctica. The sequence continues at coordinate 15,404,360 of NC_136806.1, forward strand.
TGGATGCAGCCTAGATTCAGAGAATAAAGGGTTTTAAAATGGAGCGTAAACAGGCAGTTGACGGGAGTATATATCGAAACAGGCTGGTTGGAGCTTAGCAAGGTGTTACCTAGCAACCTTTTTATATCGATGATATAAAAACATTAAATAGCGTATATATGTGTTTATCGGCAGCAAATGTGTAAATTGTTAGAGTACAATTTTCTATGCTGTCCCTGATTTTTATTTTTTAAATATTCTGTCTTTCAGATGCGTCAATCCAAGAGAATGTGTTCTCCAGGTCTATGGCTCAACGAGCACAGGTGGGAGGAGAGAGTGGAGAGCCGCAAGCGGAGGAAGAGAGACTCCTGCAGCAGCGAAAGGGAGAACAAGATTCGAAAGCATGACCATCACCACAAAACCTACGATGGGTAAACATAACTTATTATTGATAAATGTACAGTAAATTCTAAACTACTAGGACACAAGATCTTTTGGACACCAGTACAGATTGCAGAAGCCTGTGCAGGAAAATCCATTATTGGAAGACATTCAGAAGTCTGATCTCTAAGTTTAGCTTCAGTTTTAGTATTTTGTTCCCCTTGATATTTAATTTTAATTGAGTAAATTTGTTAAATATGCAGGGGAAAAAACGCAATCTGAGCTGCCATGAATCCCTACCACATTCCAAGAGTGACTGTTGATTTAAGGAATGTTTGCTTTGAGATGGCACACGGTGTGAAAGCTATACCAATCTTTACTGCGGACGTGTGACGCTGAATACTGCCAGCAATTTTATCTGCACGGTGATAAAAGTACTATTTCAACACACAGCCTTAAGCCTTAACTATTAAATTCTCCCACCCGCTGACTCTCGACTCAGACTGGCCCAGTCGTAGAGAGTTTAGTCCAAAGGAGGCTCTTCGATTGCTCCTCTTAACACGAGGCCCGCCAGGAACATAGGAATATAGACACGTAGAATCTTGTAGCCTGCCACACCCGGAAAAGCCGTTTTAACAGCGATGTATTCATTAATGCATGTTTTAATACGATCGTATCGAAATCTACCGTTCGTTAGATTTGTTATGCTTCTGAGCCAATGGCCGCGGCCATTTTGAAAATGCGTGCGCATCCACTTACATTGCCTGCTCTGTTTTCAGACGGCTTTATCTCACAGAAGCGACATTGCAGGGGTCGCTTTGTCCCAGACAAGCGTTTTCAACGGCCTGTAGCAGGCGCTGTGATACTCGCGGTCCACTTTTTCCACCACCGACCGAGAGAACAAGCACCAGCTTCGTCAACACACACGGAATGGTTTCATAGTAAAATGCGATTACGGATATTTGGCTCTTCAAAGTAAGTGTCACGCGCGATAAAACCCTGGCAGGACGCGACGGAGTGATTAAATAATGGTAGCGGTAAATGGGTTAACATCCGTGTGTTTTTGTGTTCCCTTCTACAGCCATTACCTGGAGGCACAGAGCCTGAACCAAAGGCTGGGCTCCAGGGAAAGACCGTCCCGCGATGCCAGCGAGGACCTGGCCTACGGTGGCGAGGACAGCCGTGGCACCACCTCCTGCAGGGACAGAGGCCGCGACTGGAATCACTACAGCAACTACAGCAAGTCGTCCGGCCGCAGCAGGCGGAGCAGCCGCAGCCGCAAGCATAGAAGCAGAGGACGCAGGCGCTCTCATCACAGCTCTCACCACAGCTCCTACTCGGTACGGGAAGCTCCTCTCTGCCTATTTCTCCTTCCCTTTCTAAACCACCAAGTGGAAATTGGGCATCTCTTTGAGCCGCTGTAGCTGTGTCTTACCCGTCACTAAGTTATTAGCTCCAGTATTTCCAGATAGGGGGCCTGATAGCAGTTTTCACACACTAAAGAGATAGTGTCAATAGGAAACGGTGGATCCAGTGTTTGTACTGAAGTTGTAGTGGCTTAGTGGGACTTGATGTGAGAATTAGAGATTGTAGATTGTTATCCACTTTAATTTTTTTTCTGTACTACTCTGAGAAAGTCTCATCTGAAAATCTTGTTGCCATGTTTTTCTTCTGTAACACACACTATGTGGTGGCCGGCTGCCCAAATGCCTTTCTCTGGTGGGGCTGAATTTGAATTTGCCGCTCCGTCCCTCTCCGTCCATTCGCCTGGCGGTGTTACTGAACGGGACGAATCTATCCGACCCCCTACCATCCTCTCCTACACCCCCGTTGGTCCGGTTGAATGAAATGGCGGTGACGATGTCGCGGTTGTGGTGGCCTGGTGCTGACTGATGGGTTGTTGATGTGGTGGATGCGGAATGCGGCGCCTTGCAGAGGAGGAGCCATCACCGCAGGAAGAGATCCCGCAGTGTTGAGGATGATGACGATGGTCACCTCATCTATCACAATGGAGACATGCTGAAATCGAGATGTATAGAATATATACCTTTATTCTACTGTTGTTCACACTCTCTCTTCTCTCGCCTCTCACTCTATCTTTTTGGTTTTTTGGATTTGTATTTCCTTTTTGGATTGCTGTTCAGTTGCAAAAAGATTTAATTAAACAGGTTTTAGAGGGCATCTAATTTCTTCCTAGGCCCCAGTAGACCTTATTTATTTGAATAACTAGATATTGCACTGCAACATAATTTGGCTTTGTGCCATGATCAGTTGATCTCTGTTCAGAAGTCCAATTACAGTAGCATAGCTGAGTGAACAGAGACATTTTAATCTCAGCCTGCAGGGGTCACTGCTGTGTGTCTAACTATGTCTCTTTATTTCCTGTAGATGAGATAATCTCCACTCTAGGAGAAGGCGCATTTGGGAAGGTGGTGGAATGCATTGATCATACTAAGTGAGTAAACAGGAAACATGTTTGTTGTTTATTTTTTCCCCTTCTCATTATAGCTTAATGTTGGGATTTCTGCTTTGTCATCTTTTGATTGGTTCTTGGTGTGTGTGTTCGTTCTCAGAGACAGAGATGGAGCTCGCATTGCTCTGAAGATCATTAAAAACATAGAACGCTACCGTGAGGCAGCAATGTCTGAGGTTGAGGTCCTGGAACAGATGAACTCCTTGGACTGTGACCGCAAGTAGTAAGTCATACATCACAAAAAAATACTGTAGGACCTCTTATACACAGTGGAGCTCATATTTCTTTACAATATTGACTATACGTTTTAGTTTTAAAGCTTTAGCATACAGCTTCAACACTATTTACATCAGTTGATGAGTGTAGGATGAGTAGTGTGTGTGTCTGCATGCACATGCCTGCTTATGCCATCATCCCAAATGAGTATCCAGAATGTTCCATAAAACGAGGTCCTTTTCCTTCCCCTCAGTGCCTGTGTACGCATGCTGGACTGGTTTGATTACCACGGCCATGTTTGTATAGTCTTTGAACTGCTGGGCCTCAGCACGTACGACTTCCTCAAGGAGAACAACTTCCAGCCTTTCCCCATGGAGCACATTCGACACATGGCATACCAGATCATCAGAGCTGTCCGATGTGAGTAATCATGCGGGTTTGTACAGGTGCTGGGGATCGTGGAACATTCTTTGAGTCAAATGTTTTGTTTTGAAGGGCATGAATGAGGGCATGAATTGATTTTAAATGGGTAGGTCAGAGTGTCTTATTGTCAGAATCAGTGAGAACGCAGGTGTCTGTCCCCCTTTAAATGTGCTAGGCTAGAGCCCTGGGAGATGGATTGTTGAGGTGGAGTGCAACACCTAGCATCAGCTCCCAGGTATTGTGACTTAGTTACCCAAGCTGTGCTAATCATAGACTGTCTGAGTTGAACAACCCAGAAACTTGGGATTTGAATAAAAAGCTAGGCGATACTTGGTGCAGATCATTGTCATTCATATAGCTTTATCTAGATTTCTAAAGCAGTCCTATTGAAATACCTAGCCTGGAATCCAGTGGCTTCCAATGTAAAATTCAAGTCACTTCCAACGTAGTTTGGAAATCCAGCTCAAACGGGACGATAGCCAGACCAAGAAAAAAATAAAATTATAAACACGCTGTGCCTCCGTCTGGATTCCAGGCTAGGAAAAACCTTAATTCCTTGAAATATACTGCAATTTTAAAACCTGTAATGTTGATCCACAAATCCAGAGCCTAGAAATGCAGCCAGACTTTGCAGTGTTCGAAATGTGACCACTACTCTCTATGTCTCCCTTCAGTTATGCATAAAAACAAGCTGACTCACACAGACCTGAAGCCTGAGAATATCCTCTTCATCAACTCCGAGTACAACATGGACTACAACTCGGCAATGGTAAATGTCTGTATTCTCATTATTATTTTTTTCTTTATATCCTACCTCAGTAATCTAATGTGCAATTTGAAATAATTGTTGTTCTAAATTATATGCTATTACTACTTGGTACCCATGTAATATAATTACTGTGTATTTTATATTGTTTTTTATTATATATATATATATATATATATATATATATATAGTCAGCACACAATTCACTGCATATTCTTGATGTCACATCATGCTGCTTATAAGTCTTTTAAAACTTTTCTTCTTGTGTCCATGCTTGGTCTTTGCCTAATCTGTACACTGTCTTTTTTTTGTTTTTACCAGAGGCGGGATGAGCGAGCAGTGAAGAACCCGGATATCAAAGTTGTGGACTTCGGCAATGCAACATACGACCATGAGCACCACACATCGGTGGTGTCCACAAGGCACTACCGTGCCCCTGAAGTCATTCTCGGTAAGCACTGATGTTTTTTTAAACGTCTCCTTTTCTGTTTGGGAGTGATTTAATTTACTGCTGAGAGAGACACGTCTGACATGTGTTGTGTTCTTCAGATCTGGGCTGGAACAATACCTGTGACACGTGGAGTTTGGGCTGCATCCTCATCGAGTACTATGTCGGATCAACTCTCTTCCAGGTAGGTGGCCCGGCCTAAAGAATGCAAACCACTGATTTCTGGAATAATAACCTTAATTGTCATCATTTGACAATCATTTGACCTTTTTGCTGTTTTATCTCTTTCCCTCCTTCAGACCCATGACAGTAAAGAACATCTTGCTATGATGGAAAGAGTCCTGGGCCCAATCCCATCAGACCTCCTGCAGAAAACCAAGTAAGTCCCCACCAGCTAACGTTAAATCGTTGCTGTTGGGCAGATATCTTGTATCTCCATATTTTCTCTAAGCTCACAACACATCACGATTCAAACTCGTTGATTGCTATTTTTGATATTTTAGAAACCTTATCAAAGTGGGAGTGTTAATAAATATTGAATCAATAAAGTATAAAAAAAGACTAAGACAGGTTATTTCTCCCCCAGTTCCTGAAAAGTAATGGATTTGGACATACAAGGTTTCCACACAACAGCCACAAAATGTTTCATCACACTTGGCAAATAATGCAAACTAACAAGCTGCTTTGTTCACATGGTAACTTTGTGTGTGAGCTCTCTCTGATATTGACTCTTATATTTTGCGGCTTACAGGAAACGTCGCTATATCCACCGTTGCAAGCTGGACTGGGACGCGCACAGCTCGTCTGGCAGATACGTCAAGAGACACTGCAAACCGCTCAAGGTAAGAAGAGGAAATGCTACCAAGCAATGTGGTGCAAATCTAGGACCACTTTTTAACCCATTTTGGGCGAGAACCCCTTTTAGTGTTTTAAACATTATGTTATAATTTAGCTATTGAAAAATAGCAGATCTACAAGGCGCTACGAGCTTGTAGGTCTGCTATTTTTGAAAAATCGTGAAAATATTTATTTCAGAAAACTGGAGGATTTAGAAGATTTTTGTAAAATTGAGGTCAGGCCTAAATGGGTTAAACAACATTGAACAATTTTATAAAAAAAGCAAACTAATGTAATTGAATCCTCAGTCAAAACTACCTTTTCACCCCCTTTTTTTTCATTTATTTATTTTCTTTTCCCATTAGGATTACATGACATGCCAGACGGAGGATCACAGGCAGCTGTTTGACCTCATACGGAACATGATGGAGTACGATCCTTCCAAACGGCTCAGCCTCGACCAGGCTCTCAAACACTCCTTCTTCTCCGTGTATCGCAAGAGCAGCAGCAAGAGCAAAGACGAATGAACTGTCATCCAGAAAGAACTTCTGACCCAAAAATACACCTCTATTGTAGGGCTGAGCTAACGAATATCATGATGTCTGTTAAATACATTTGCATAGGCTGTCCGGATTACTTGCAAGTCGGACTAGAACTTGTCATTTGCAGCTGACGTTCTCAAAAGTATTGTATTAAGAAATATGAATTGTGTTCATTGGTGACTTGAAATGACATGTTGGATGTCATTTTGCCGAGACATTCACAGAAGACGGGGTTTATCAGGACGGATGGGATTTAGATTGAAAATTGGCAGCTTCCAATATCTCACAATATAATTCTAGTGAATGATGCATGATATATTGCCTAGCCTTACTTCATCGTGACACTGAGCTCATTTTACAAGTTGTGACTCTAGGAGAGAGAGGTGTTGATTGTATGACTGTATCAGTCTTCCTGCCCTGCTCTGTTCCACATCAGTGTTGATCAACCTCACACCCATAAGTATTTCATCACAGGAATACCTTTTTCATAGCCATGCCTACTTGCTACTTGAGATTTAAAAACAGCTATCGTATAGTTAACATTTTCTTGTGATGAGAAATGCCAGTTTGTGGAGGTCTCCCGTCCTCTCAGCTTTAAATTAAGTATTGTAGAAGCCTTATTGCAGAATTCCTGGGCAGGACATTGTGTATATAGTACAAATTGTTGATCTGTGCAATTTCTGGTCAAGTCCTTTTTTCACTGTCTGGATTTGTATTTTTGCAGTATCGATATGTGTGTTTTCCTCAATAAAAATGGTATTGAATAAGTTTTGCATAGTTTCTGCAATCAGTCAATACAAAAAAATAACGCCACACAATAGTTTAAAAAAATATAAATAAAATAAATATATAGACCGGTATGTTTAATCAGGCGAATTAGCAATTTAGATCCATAAGATGGCAGTAAAGAGCTGTATCATTGTCTGAGCCGAGCCCTACTAAAAGCGGCTGTATGGAAGTCAATATTACCATCGTTTTCTCGGACTGGCGAACATATAAATTGAAATATTTAAGTTAATGAAACCCCAGTCTTGGGACGTCTCGTCCCATGGCAAGTTTACCATCAAATTAAAAGTTATTCAGATTGTAAAATAGTCATTCTTGCTATTTTCTTCTATTGTAGGCAATGTTTTATTTAGATCTATATAGGGATACATTTATAAATTGGGGCCCCACTTCACCGTTGCTCATATTTTAAGATTGAATTGACTCTCGTAGATCATGTATTTTTTATCGATTCTTCAATCTACTAGAGTCCAAGGCTTCATAATTCATATCCCTAAGGGTGGAGGTCGGAGGACAGACACCAGCTGAGACCTTAGGGCTCCGAACATGTACGAATGCAAAATATAAGGTGCCCCAAATGTTAGAGAGGCATACGGGGTGCTTGTGCAATGTATTAGTCCGTAGTTTTCAATAAAGACATGTTTTAGTCCCCTTTAGTGGCCGATTCTGTCTGAAGTTCCCAATGGCCATAGATGGCGGTAGTCAGGGGGCGTATCCGGTGAAAGCCGGAATTACACTCAACGTAAACAGGAAGCAAACGAGGAGGGGGGAAATGGCGTTCGGCCACAAACGGGACTAAAACACCTTTATTGAAAACTACGGACTTATACATTGCACAAGCACCCCGTAGGCCTCTCTAAAATTTGGGGCATCAGGGTAAGCGCCTTATATTTTGCATTTGTACATTAGGAGCGCTAAGGTACCAGCTGGTGTCCCTCCAGGGAAATTAAGGCAATAGCCAATCTCTCGTAGATTAAAAATGTCAAAATCGATAAAAGAAATACGTGTACACGTATATGCCTACAGTCTAAATATTAGGCTACGAGCCTCAGCCGATATCAGACAGCAGGCTGCCGTGTTTAATTCGTTGTAACTTGTAAGTGAGGTGTTCATGCATTTTAATATGCCAGTCAAATTAATCACCATTTGCCAGAGCTTTATTATTTATTGCTTGGTGGTTAGTCGGCTAACTAACTTAGTCCTACACAGGAGCGCTTAAAATGCATGTATTATACACCTTATTTGATGATTTATAGGCTGCTACTCTGATATACAGTACTACAGACAGTTCAACAAGCCGATCGGTTGAGTGGTTTCATTGCCTCTTACAGTGAAAGTGATCAATTCAACAAGGCTCCCACCCACGTGTGGGGCTGTGGGCGGCGCTGCTCGTCTAGTTGAACGTGCAACTTTCTGGGGGTACAAACAACTTTACCAAAGTGGGTTTCACATCATCATCCATTCCACAGTGACTCCACACACACTGGGAGGAAACAAACGACCTGAAAGTCAGAAGAACACGGCTTCTTTCTGGTTCACATCCAGAACCCTGACGCAGCTCAACGCGCTTCCATTCCAACATTACTGCCTCTTGGTTCCACGGCGCTTTCAATTGTATGTTTTGGACGTAGGTTGTTTTCTGCGTGTATTAATTAAATGCACCCACGGCTGGTCCAAATAGGCTTCTGATGAGACGTTGGTGACAGAATTGTATCACAGAAGAACCAGTTAATTTAAAACATTATTAACACAAGTTGACAGAGCGGGATTTGAGCATGGAGACACCGGCGGAACCGAGCGGAGGAGAGAGTAGTAAACCGGCGTGTCGGTCCGCGGCGGCGCAGCGCTGGCTGCCCGGGTTTCCCGTGGCGGTGTGTCTGCTGATGTCCATGAGCTCCATCGTGGTGTGTCTGCTGATGAGCTTCAAGACCTTCCAGCTGGAGAGCCGTCTGCAGAGAGAGATGGACAAGCTGCCCGTCATCATGCAGCCATCAGCGGCGCACCACAGCGCCTTTCTGACCGAGGATGGAACCCTAATTCCAGAGCTGAGCTCTACCATTGGAAAGCTCGTGGAAGAGGTAATAGGCTATAATATATACACTGTCGCAATGTGATTAATTATAATTCTGGGTGAAATTGATAAACAATGCTTATGTTGTGTTCCTTCTGTGGCTGTGCTGCCTGCGTACATGTCATACAAGCGCACGGCCAGCGTGCGTAAAAGCGTGCGTAATAACAGAATTTACACTGTGAATCATTAGCAAAATCACATCTAGGCTACCCGAGGCAGTTTGATGAAGCTGAGTTTTGCCCTTTAAACCCCCTACCTGTTTTAATCTAACGGGATAATAGTAGACAGTAACTAAGTACATTTACCATACTTATTTTTTACTTTACTTGAGCTTGTGACTTTCACTCATAGGCTAGCCTACACATAATACAAATATTGTACTGTTTGACTCCATTTCTAGGAACGGACCCCTGGCTGCGACCAACACTAGCCTACAATAAGGATATTTTTAAATACAAAAACGTTTTTTTCTTTTTTCCCCCCGTAATTTGTATTAAAAAGCAAGTAGCCTACACCAGTGCTTTGACTCAAGTGAACGTTTGACTGAGTAACTTTCACTTGCATAGTTGAGTAATATTTTGGCCAGGACCAGGATACTTTGGAACTGGGTTAGCCCCTTTCGGGACCCTTGGTTACCTTTTCTGTATTTTGGGACATCGGTACCGAGTACGACGTCCCAAATACAGAAAAGGTCCCGAAAGGGGGCTATAGGTACAGAGGTTGAGTACTTAGTATCCAGCTCTACTTGGGGATGAACCATGTATGCAGTCCAGATACTTACTTTGCTTTGACCCTTTACAAGTTTACATAATGTGACATAACCACACATGGTGGGCATGAACCTATATACTATCACATGGAAAATAAATGGAGGAAACCCTTTCATTTACAGAGCTAACATGCGAAAACGCCAAGATTATTATCTTATAATTGCTAATGATAGTCATTAGGATTGTTTTAACCTCATTCCATTCCTTGCCAACATTCTTTAGCAAGGAATGGATTTACTTCTAATAATAGTAATAGACTATTTGTATACTAACATGTTTTCAACGGTCTATCACAGTGGTTTTCAACCCTTTTCATATCAAGGCCCATTATTTATTGGGCATTCGAGCCACGGACCACCATGTGATGAGATTAGGCTCTCAGACCCAAAACCTTGAATTTGGTGGTCATTGGATAAGATTGTGTCCATAATTCCATGCTGTATTGCTGTGGTACCATTTGGAGAGACAACAGGCAAACGTTGATCAAAATAACGACATCTTGTAAATTAACTGATGCAGATGTTTAACAATTAGTTAACTATTAGTTAACTCTTGAGAGCGTAAAATTATTGTACGCTCTCAAGAGTTAAAGATCTATAAGGGTCCATTTCGTTACCAACTCCGTCATTTAGCTGGGGACCACCTGGAACCCCCTCAAGGACCACCTGTTGAAAACCACTGGTCTATCAAGTTTGATATTTACATGAATATGATGATTTGATGATATATGCATTTTTCTGTCTCCTTTTTGCCTGTAGAAAGTATACATGCTGTCTCCTAAACTGAGGACGGCGAGGGACGTTGGCCAGGAGTGTCTCTGTCCCCCAGGTAAGGTTTGTCCCACTGCTTCTGAGACTTAAACCCACTTGATGCTTAGTCGCGTGATGGTGTTGCTCGCCGAAGCACTGTATACTGACGTACAAAAACAGGTACTTTTCTGTGAGCGGCGCAAAGAAGGATCAATTGAGCTTTCATCTTTTACTGTCATTGCTGCACCACACACACACACACACACACGTCTCACAGGAAACACGGGTGCTGCAAGTGCATAACGTGTACCTTGAGAATGAATGGACACCCACCTTCTGTCAATCTACAGATGTCTCAGAGTTTTCATAACATGTCCTGTATGTGTGTGTACGCACGCACGCACACACACACGCACACACGCGCCACACACACACACATGGCCACACACATGGAAGGATGAATGCCTCTCCATAGAGGATCAGTGTTCCTAAGCCTGTGCAGGCGGGGTCCATGCTGGGACAGGAGGTCTCATGGTGAGACGTCGATAAACGCTTGTCAGATCAGTGGACGGGACGTCCTGCTTGAGTCCTGTTGACATTAATAGAAGGATCAGTCATGTGCCAAGTTTGGTCTCGCCCGGCGGCTGGTGTTCGTTTACAGAGCTTGTGATAGTTCCCCTGGGGCGAGAAGCACAGTGATATGCATGATGCCACACACACACATACACACACACACGCACGCGCGTGCACACACACGCACATGCACAGAATCCTTTATGGAAGTGGATTCTTAAGAAAGCTTCACCTTGTACCATGACTAGGGTATCGTTGTACCATGTGGCGAGGTTCTCGTTGCTGGCAGATGTTCAAACATTGAGACAAAGTATGAAGTGACCTCGTCTCATGTTGCATTGAAGGTGTTGCTGATGGTTGTTTAACCACTTAGAGCAGTGGTTTTTCAACCCTGTTTGTTCATATCAAGGTCCACTTGGGATATTTTCTAATATTCCCCCCAGAACATGGATGCTGGGGTCCAAGTGGGTAATGGTCTATTGGCGATATTACCTCGTCCCCCAAACCGGCAGGAAAGCTAGTAAGCTACTTTCTAATTCACCATTAAAAAGGCCGCCTCTGGCTTTGTGTCTGTCTGTCTGTCTGTCTGTCTGTCTGTCTGTCTGTCTGTCTGTCTGTCTGTCTGTCTGTCTGTCTGTGTCTCTCTCTCTCTCTCTCTCTCTCTCTCTGTCTCTCTCTCATATTATATACTGTATGTCTGGTAGTAGTGAATGGCTCAGCAACATGGAGCAGGTGAAAACGTTCACTCAACTGGAATTCCTGGACCACTTTCAGCACATTCCATGTCCCAGTGTGGAGGCCGCTGGCTGAGGCTAGGAAGAAGTGTCTGTGTTGCTGCTCTAGGTTGTTGGTTCTTCCCCCAGTATGAACTGAATTAAGCAGTGGGAAAGCTAAACGTAATTAAGTGCACGTGTATTTTGTTGTATTTTCACTACCTCTGGACAGCCAGAGGGCTTTAAAAACCCCAGATGAATCGTTACGGACGTAATCAGAGTTACCTTGTATTGTAAGAAAAAAGAAACTGGGGGGAAAAGAAAAATGACTTGAAATAGCTCATTCCACCCTTACGGTTACTCCTGCGTTTTAATGCAATTACATGGGGATTGTATTCTTGTATCATGTGTTAGGTCCCATTTTCCTGTCCATTGTGCAGAATTACTCTGTAATCAAGTGGGTTTGGCGTGGGAATACGATGCCACCGCAAGCATTCAGGAGACTATTTAAAGTGCACTTCACTCTCGTATCTGGCCCAGATGATGATGGTGTTTGGTTGGTTGGCGTAACAAAAGGGCACTCTGTTTGTTGTGGATTTGACGGAACCAATTGCCAGCTCTGTATTTTTCTCCAGCCGTCCTGACAATTAGATTGCTCAACCACCCTATGCAACCTGTGAACATTTCTCTGCTGCTAATGTGTTTATTTCAGCGCTGCCGTTTATCAGATGATTTAGCTTGGCTTTGATTTTTAGCTTCCTTGGCTTTTCTTGACCAGTGTGCGTGTGTGCGTGTGTGCGTGCGTGTGTGCGTGTGTGCGTGCGTGCGTGCATGCGTTGTCGTGGGGCTTCAAGTTCCATGGTTGTATCCTGTTGATCTGAACTTTTTCTATGATTACTTGTGTGTGTTTGTGTGTGAGAATCATGTGTCTGTCTGTCGGTGGCCTGTCTTTGAGGAGCCGACTCGGGCACCTCTCTCCACACGACGCTGTAAGCGGAGAACCTCTGCCTTTAGCTCCGTCTTTTGCGTCCTGAAACCCGACGCTCTCACAGCCAGGATCACAAGCCAAGGGGGGGGGGGGGGGGGAGTGTGTGTGTGTGTGTGGGTGTGTGTGTGTGTGTGTGTGCGCAGGAAAAATGAGCGGCACTTCTGCCACTGATGTTATCCAGAGTAGTATGTCCTCCCAGCTATAACCTCGCAGTATGCATAAACACAAGGCACCAACAGGGGGCAGCACCTCGGCTATACTGTATAGAAAGAACACAGATCCTCCTTAAGGAAGCACTGAACAGTCCAGGAGCCCTTTATTTATTTATCTCCACTTGTTTAAAGTCATTGTATTTGAAAGGATGATGACGTCTGCTGGGGTAAAGAAGACGCAGTGTCCATCTCCCCTGTCCCCCTGTCCCTACAGAGGACATCCATGTCCCTTGTCCTTTTCATAATGACGTCCATGTCCTTGTCCTTTCATAATGACGTCCATGTCCCATGTCCATAAGGACTTCCGTCTCCTCTGTCTCTTTATCCCTTCAGGGGAACGTCCACCTCGCCTGTCCCCTCAGAGGACGTCGTCCATCTCCCCCTGTCCTTTCGTACAACGTCTGTCTCCCCCTGTCCCTTTGTCCCTTCAGAGGATGTTTGTCTGTCTCCCCTGCATCTTCAGAAGATGTAATATATCCCCCCCTGTCCTCCCCTACGTAACAGACTGACAGCCACCATGAAGACACACAGGCTGTCCATTTCCCTTAGTCCCTCTGCTTAGAGACACACACACACACACACACACACACACACACACACACACACACACACACACACACACACACACACACACACACACACACACACACACACACACACACAAGAAAAGAGATCGTGATCTAGATTCAGACATGCGATCTCATTTCTAAATTGGAGTGAGAATCATGCAGCACTAGTTGGCTGTCAGATTCATTTTACTTACTGTTTTGTTTTTAGCTACAAGAGAGAGACTTTAAGAGAGGTTTAAGTCGAGCACTTTGATGTTGTCTGCTTTAACGCCACAGTATAGTGGCTCCAGGTGCCACATTTTGATGTCATGTTCAGCAACTACAGACTAAAGACAATACAATACATATTTTTCCGGGGAAAAAAAGAGAACCGTGTGAGAATCGTGATCTCAACTCTTGTGGAGGAAAATTGAGATTCACGTTTTGAGTAACTGAAGAATCGTGCAGCACTAATTTACACATGTACACACACACTTATACATACTAGTCCACAGACGTTTTGGCTGCCTCTCCTTATTAGAACCACGTGTAAAGTGTGTATGTGTGTATGTGTGTGTGTGTGTGTGTGTGTGTGTGTGTGTGTGTGTGTGGGGGGGGGGGGGGGGTAGCAGTGAATTGTCATGTCTGCATATTGCATTAAAACGAAGTCAATTTTAATGGCTCTGCTACAGTCCAGGGGGGCGTACAGTCTACACAGTATATGTGTGATTTTGGCACCGTCCCAAATCTCTGCGGCATGCCGCCTAGCCGCCACAGCTATTAGTATCAGAGCTCAGATTGGGTCACCCCCCCCCCCCCCCCCCCCCCCCCCTCTGCCATTATCTAGAGACGGCCTGGCGTGACTGCTCAGAAACAATGCCTCCATGCAGTCAACACCACTATGTGAGCCGCTGTCCCTTGAGGCCCTGGTTCCCAAACACTGGTTTCGGGCCCGTTTGTGGGTCGCAGACACATTTTTATGGGTCCCTTTTTATTTTTTTTGTTTCTATACTTTTTGTTTTTAATTATTATTTCAAAATTTCAAATTTCAAAAAATTCGAAATACATTCCCAAAGAAAGCAAAGATTTTCATGAATTAAAAAAGTACATTTCATGAAGAAATCTGAGAAAAATCGACGAAATTCCATAATAAATTAGAAAACAAAAGTTTAAGAAGTAGTGAAAATAGCCGATCTACAAGATCACAACGTGGGGGCAAAACGACACGTTGTGAACTTGTAGATCTGCTATTTTCATTCGTTTGTGTCCCGGGCAAATTTATACATTTCTCTTTTGGGTCACGGGCTGAAAGGTTAGGGAAGCACACTGCCTTAAAGGACCACTTCACCACTTTTCAACATCTCTTCATATAATTGGTCCTAACTAATGTTCATGATAAAACACCACCATTTTTTCCTACTCAGTCTGTGTCTCATAGGAGGGCTTTGGGCAGTTCGGACACCCGGCCACCAGTGACATCATCATTAGGCAGATTTCTTTTTAAACAAGATTTGTTTTAAAATATATTTAGATTTGTATTATCGTGAGAACGATGGCTTCAACTTTTGCATTGCAACTTTTCAGGAAAAGAAAGCCTGCCGTTTCTATTAGCTTTGATTCACCATCGATGATGTCACTGGTGGACGGGTTTCTGAACTGCCCACAGCCTTCCTATGAGACACAGACTTAGTAGGAAAGAATGGTGGTATTTTATCATGAACATTAGTTAGGACCAATTATAGGAAGAGTAGTTGAAAAGTGGTGAACTGGTCCTTTAAGGGATCGCTGGAACGATGCACCGTGATGTGTGAAAGTACAGTGGGATACAATTGTAGTAGTTTTTTTGTTCATCTGTGATTGTATTTACACAGTTAACCTGCTGTGTGTTGGTTTTTCGACATGAGTTCATAATGAAATCATACCTGCAAAGGCCTTGATGATCTGGTACCGGGCATGTCGTCTACCGTAGCTCTTTAACCCTATACATACAACTCCCTACATACTTTGCATACTTACATACTTTGCATACTTACATACTTTGCATACTTTACAGTGAAAATAACCACTCTTTAAGCTCGCAGTGTATCGCGATGTGACGTCTTGTGAGCTTGCAGATATACTTTAAAAAAAGATATATATATTTGAATAATTTAGAGATTTATTTTATGAAACGATTAAACATTTCCTCCACATAGGGATACCAGGGTTAATGTGGTAAAGCCTGTATTAATATCAACCCTCTGGTGTTAGTGTGTATGGGGGAAACGGGGTCTGATCACTGGCTGTTTGATCCATTCAACTTCTGTCAGATAATAAGGTCTCATTTACACACCTGGAGTAGGAATGCGCACACCATGGCTTTAGTCTTGAGAAGAACGATGATCAATAATCTTATTATGGATCCTGCTATGGATCAACTGGGTTCACCTCTGATCTCCAGGGAGGGACTCATAAGAGGCTCTTCCTACCCAGCCTGCAGCTCTCAGATCTGGGGCAGAGGAGACGGGGGAAGCCTGGTGGAGGAGATGGGGAGCCCCACGTGGGGTGGGGGGGACTCTGGCACCTACCTTCCTACCTACCCCGGGGCTGGGGAGATGGGGAGCCCCACGTGGGGTGGGGGGGACTCTGGCACCTACCTTCCTACCTACCCCGGGGCTGGGGAGATGGGGAGCCCCACGTGGGGTGGGGGGGACTCTGGCACCTACCTTCCTACCTACCCCGGGGCTGGGGAGATGGGGAGCCCCACGTGGGGTGGGGGGGACTCTGGCACCTACCTTCCTACCTACCCCGGGGCTGGGGAGATGGGGAGCCCCACGTGGGGTGGGGGGGACTCTGGCACCTACCTTCCTACCTACCCCGGGGCTGGGGAGATGGGGAGCCCCACGTGGGGTGGGGGGGACTCTGGCACCTACCTTCCTACCTACCCCGGGGCTGGGGAGATGGGGAGCCCCACGTGGGGTGGGGGGGACTCTGGCACCTACCTTCCTACCTACCCCGGGGCTGGGGAGATGGGGAGCCCCACGTGGGGTGGGGGGGACTCTGGCACCTACCTTCCTACCTACCCCGGGGCTGGGGAGATGGGGAGCCCCACGTGGGGTGGGGGGGACTCTGGCACCTACCTTCCTACCTACCCCGGGGCTGGGGAGATGGGGAGCCCCACGTGGGGTGGGGGGGACTCTGGCACCTACCTTCCTACCTACCCCGGGGCTGGGGAGATGGGGAGCCCCACGTGGGGTGGGGGGGACTCTGGCACCTACCTTCCTACCTACCCCGGGGCTGGGGAGATGGGGAGCCCCACGTGGGGTGGGGGGGACTCTGGCACCTACCTTCCTACCTACCCCGGGGCTGGGGAGATGGGGAGCCCCACGTGGGGTGGGGGGGACTCTGGCACCTACCTTCCTACCTACCCTGGGGCTGGGGTTGGAGGTTTTTAAAGCCACAATAAAACACACAGGAAGCTATCGCTGTGTATACAGACTACCAGCACCACGGGACACGCTCAGGAACCCCGCGCAAGATTACATTAATGAACCCCCTTAAAACAATTCACGCAGGAAATATGTTTTTATAAGTAGCCTCATTTGAGATTTGTTCCACTGGTTACGGGCTATAAAGGCTGTTCCTCCGTGGTTGTGTATTGATTACACATTGCAACAAACGTGCACGTGCATGCATGCTACTGTGCGTTGGGTCTATCTGTGTTGTATGCTGTATGAGAACCCACTGCTATACTGCATACGGTGTACCACAGTGCTCTTGAGGTTTATCACTGGCTGCAAAACACTAAATCACTAAATGCCTAGATTGGGGCGGCCCTGCATTGGTCTCGCACAGACTCACTTTGTCTTGGTCTTCTTCCCGCTTATGCCTGTGGTTACTAGTAAGTATTGTTTGCGTTCAAATGACATCCACTTACTTTTCCATCTGTACGGTTCGTACTGAACTCTGCAAACAAACCGGCATTTATGTTTGTTTGCTGCCCCTGCAGCCTGGAACCACTTGCAGCCTGCCAGATGAGCTGATCCCATTAGGACTCTCAGAAACCTAGCGAAGGATTTCATGGCGGATTCCGGTGTAATTTTATGACCGACTCCTTAAATTAGATTCTGTTTCCACGTCTATCTTTTAGACGTACGATTCTGTGAGTTTCTGTACGAAATGGCTGCTATTTTGCGATTCCATGGCATTTCCTTGTTGTATGCAACACCGTAATGTTCCTTGTTGTATGCAACACCGTAACGTTTCCTTGTTGTATGCAACACCGTAATCATTTCCTTGTTGTATGCAACACCGTAATCATTCCCTTGTTGTATGCAACACCGTAACGTTTCCTTGTTGTATGCAGCACCGTAATCGCTGCTATCTTGGTCAGGGCTCCCTCGAACTCGGGACTCACCTGGTTAAATGAAAGTTGCTGCTGCAGGAGATTAAAGAATAAAGGAATATACAGCTAATATACAACTTGAAAAAGAAAAGAAGAAACACAAAAGAAAGACACACACACACACACACACACACACACACACACACACACAGAGATTCCACAACAACTATTCCCAGACCAGGGAGTCTCTGGGGTTTCTTGTAGATCTGGCTATGCTGGAGGACACAGGACTGCTGCAGATGGTCTCAACTTGTAGTTCTCTCTATGCTGGAGGACACATGACTGCTGCAGATGGTCTCAACTTGTAGTTCTCTCTATGCTGGAGGACACAGGACTGCTGCAGATGGTCTCAACTTGTAGTTCTCTCTATGCTGGAGGACACATGACTGCTGCAGATGGTCTCATCTTGTAGTTCTCTCCAGGCGCGCAGCTACGGGTGGGCCTGGGTGGGCCGCGGCCCACCCATATAGAGAGCTGGACCACCCATCGATTTTTAAAAATAAATAAATAAATAAATATATTTTTTTATTTTTTTTATATAAATACATAATAAGTTTCATAATGTCTTTCTTTCTTTCAGTAAATATGTTTTTGTTGTGTTTTTTACATGATCATCTTGCTTAATATGAATAAACAGGCTGTCGGTTCTTTTTCACTAATGTGCCTAGACTAGCCATTTTAAGACCCAGGTTTTTGGCCTAGACTATAGTCTATAGGATGCGATCATGCAAGTTGTTACGTCCACTTCCTGAGACTGTTGCTGCAGAGCCATGTGGAGATGTTTACTTTTTGTTTCATACATTTTTCTCGTTCCGGGGCCGTAGCACGCCGACAAATCTGATAAACTAAAAATAGACTAGGTCGCGGACGCGGTGACAATACTGTGGATTATGCTTTTCTAAATCTTCCGAAGTTCCGACGCCTAAGCAGTCAGCAACAAGGTATTTGGAATGGATTGGAAGCTTGTTTTGTGATTTTTCCACGTTGATGCTTTAGTTTCAAACAAAGGCTATTTATTTCTGCAGCTTGAAGAGATACGTTAGAGTGTGTGTGTGTGTGTGTGTGTGTGTGTGTGTGTGACGTGTGTCGTGTGTGTGTGTGTGTGACGGGGACGGTAAACACTAAACGCCACAACTACGAGAGAGAGAGAGAGAGAGAGAGAGATGGGGAGGGAGAGAGGGAAGGGGGAGAGAGAGAGAGAGAGAAAAAGAGAGAGAGAGAGAGATTTCTTACTTAGTGACACTTGAGTCAATTTTCGCCACTCCTCCGACAGGCGTGCATGCATGTGTGTGTGTGTGTGTGTGTGTGTGTGTGTTTGTGAGTGTGAGACAGACGTATTTGAAGCGTTCCAGCGGGTCTGTCTGTCTTGTTAATGTTAACTAAAGCCGGTAAAAATAAGAACTGCCTGGCTGTCACTCTGGGGGCAATATAACCCGAAATATAACCGAAATGCGCCAAATAAATAAATAAATAACCGATTAACCCCACTCGCGCGCGTGACCACCACGCACGCGCGCTGCGTGAGCGTGCGTGCCGGCCCACCTAGCCATAGCGAGGCCCATCTAGAATCGCATTTCTGGCTGCGCCTCTGGTTCTCTCTATGCTGGAGGACACACGACTGTAGTTCTCTCTATGCTGGAGGACACATGACTGTAGTTCTCTCTATGCTGGAGGACACATGACTGTAGTTCTCTCTATGCTGGAGGACACATGACTGTAGTTCTCTCTCTATGCTGGAGGACACATGACTGTAGTTCTCTCTATGCTGGAGGACACATGACTGTAGTTCTCTCTCTATGCTGGAGGACACATGACTGTAGTTCTCTCTATGCTGGAGGACACATGACTGTAGTTCTCTCTATGCTGGAGGACACATGACTGTAGTTCTCTCTATGCTGGAGGACACATGACTGCTGCAGATGGTCTCATGGTGCAGTGTAGTCTGTAATGACAACGTGCACGGGGGCAGATATGACAAATTACTGAAATGTACCAAGAAATGACTGGCATTCTATACTTAAATGATAGCGGAAATGGCTGATCTACAAGCTTACAACTTAAGTTTACAGACCATAAACAATAATACAATACAGACAAATAAAATAAGAAGGGATAAAGATAATAACGTATGTATTACAGGTAAAACCCACTCATGAGTTAGTTGGAGTGCTTCCGCTTGCCGTTCGTTCACCAGAAGGCTCTGAGCCTCTTGAGAAGGAGAGGAGAGCCTATTGTCTCTTTTAGAGAGGGGTGTATATGTTTATGTATCATGTGCTTCGGCATGGCGAGGGGGGGGGGGGGGTCAAGGGGTTCTTCTGGTAGGGTGGGTCAACAAAGTCCCCCATGTGCATGCATCTGCACACATGCATGTGTGCATATATATAGTGCTCCTTGACCTCACTCACTCTCTCTCACACGACACGTACGTGCGGCGCTCACACACGCACGCACGCATGCACGCACACGCACGCACACCCTTTCCATCTCTCATCGGCCTCCTTATTAAAGTTAGCTTTGTAAAACCACACTGTTTAGCGGCGGGCCGACTTCACATTCTTCTCACATGAGAAAATAAACAGCGGGTCCCGCGCGACATCCTGCTCAGGACCACAGGTACAGAGAGAGGGAGGGAGGGAGGGAAGCAGCAGGATAGGTAGGTGGCTGGAACACAACACACTCTAGTCTGGACCAGAGTAATATAGTAAGAGAGTGGCGACACTAGCGTTGACTCCCACTGTAACAATGGAATGCGGAAGTGCTCATTCTATCTCAATGGGATAGTTCCAGCCATAGGATCAATGTTTGGAACTATAGCCCATAGGCACCCGCTTTGCGGCGAGATCAAAGCGTGTCGCTACTCTCCTACTCTACACTCTGGTCTGGACCCAGTCCATCTCTCATGCCTAGGGTAACCAGATCCAAACTGTTCATGCATGAGAGACAGAGACAGTTGTGAGGGACAAGTGGGGACGGGACGGACGGGGTTAGCAACTTATTACTTAAATGCCTTGATGTCATATATATTCAGGCCATACGCCTAATATTAAACCCCTCTGGTGTCTCACATTTTGTTTTAAAATGCTAATTTTGGTCACGGGTGGTATGGCCGACATGGTACTGTAGCCTGTCCTATAGGGGATATTTCTCATGTTATAACAGGCTTGAAAACACATGGTGCAGGAAAAGAGACGATGAGAGAAGTATTTGGGGACTATAACTACTGTATTAGGGCATTTGCCAGGTCTCAATTTGTGGGACGCCTGAGAAGTCTTGAAAATGAGGGACTGTCCCATGCGTACACAAAGGGGACACATCTGGTCCCCCTACTCATGCCTGCGTCTTGGACCCCTGCAGTGATGTGGCGGTACCGTGGTACATGATCTAATGTCTGATTTAGTCTTTGTTGTACAACAGCGTCACCCTGCCGAAAATAGCAGATACGCAAGCTCACAACGCATAGCGGACACGACGCGTTGTGAGCTTGTACATCGGCTGTTTTCAGTGTGCGACACACCATCGTACGACGGAGCAAACATTCGGCAAGCAAGAGTCTTGTGTCTTGCTGTCTGAATTGCATGTCCTGTATTGTATGTATGTGTTCATGTTGTTTTGCCATGGGGTATTCCTGTTAATTCGTTTAACCTGGCTTGTAGCTTTGCCACGGGCCAGTGCAAGTTCCTTCCTTGTGTGTTCCCTGATGTGATTGACGATAGTATGTTTCTGATCCAGAGTGTGATTCTGCTGCCAAGCGTTCTTTAACAGCTGAGTGGGGTTGGCTGCAGAGTGCATCTGACACACGCATCACTTTCTGTCAGTTGTTTGATACTGTAGGACTGAGTCGCCTGGAGGCAATTAATCCTTTTGAAGTTGGACCTTGACAAGATGTCTCACTTTCAGTGGTGGAAAAAGTACAGATTATTTTTATTATCATTTTTACCTAAGTAAAAAAAAAAAAAGTATGTAAATGTAACCGAAAGATACTGTTAGAAGGTAGAAGGAAAATATATTGGTATCAAAATAGTACAAAGTACAAAAGTAATCTCTCTCAATTTGTACCTGAATATGTAAAAAAAACAAAACAAATAAAAGCACTCATTATGCACAATGTCCCATTGTTTCAAGTTTTCAAATCTTTTTGAAAATAGCAAATCTATAGCAGATCTACACGCTCACAATGCGTCACGATCGCTTGTGGATCGGCTATTTTCGAATGGCCGAAATGTACCTGTATATAGGACTGAAGTGGTTAATGTATGTTTTGTAATAACAATCAAAATCTAAGTAACTAAAGTTTTTAAATAAAGTAAATGTACAATATTTGTGTCTGAGCTGTAGTGGAGTAGAAGTGAAAGTACTGATAATATATAGGAAGAACTCCAGTAAAAGCAAAAGAAAACAATACCCCAAATTAGTACTTATAAGTAGAGTACTTGAGTAAAAGTACTTAGTTACTTTACACCATTGCTCACTGTGTCATGCCAGCCTCAGGCTGGCTGATGGAACTGAAGGGGAGAAGTGAAGTGAGAGAGGGATCAGTTTAGGAGGAGGCACGGAGCGAGCGATAACTGTGCAATTGAGACATTTTTGCGTCCCATGTGTTCATATTTAAAGTGCCAGATTGGCTGGGGTCACGACCTCCTCAGATGTTGAGCTGGAACTCGCCAACAGAGTTCCAGAAGGGGAAGCAGCTTATTGAGCAACAACACACAACACCACAGGCTGTTTGCGTTCATATGGCTGTTGTTGCTTTTACACGCATAGCAGAGAGCACGGGAAACAGTAAATACTAATAGCCTAGTAGAGCCCGACCTTAGTCTTTTTTTTTAAAGATGTATTTTGGGGCTTTTATGCCTTATTAGCCTGCCCCAGCCTGTGTGATTACTGGTCTTGCGGGAGAAGAAGTAGGCTGGGACTCAGGAGTGGCTTATTGTCGGTATCAGCCGGTAACACGCAGGAGTCTGTCCCGGTTACAATGCGCTAGACCCCTGGGAGATGGGGTCTGTCCCCGTTACAATGCGCAAGACCCCTGGGAGATGGAGTCTGTCCCCGTTACAATGCACTAGACACCCCTGGGAGATGGAGTCTGTTCCTGTTACAATGCACTAGACACCCCTGGGAGATGGAGTCTGTTCCCGTTACAATGCACTAGACACCCCTGGGAGATGGAGTCTGTCCCCGTTACAATGCGCTAGACACCCCTCACCCCTGGGAGATGGAGTCTGTCCCTGTTACAATGCACTAGACACCCCTGGGAGATGGGGTCTGTTCCCGTTACAATGCACTAGACACCCCTGGGAGATGGAGTCTGTCCCTGTTACAATGCGCTAGACACCCCTGGGAGATGGAGTCTGTCCCTGTTACAATGCACTAGACACCCCTGGGAGATGGAGTCTGTCCCCGTTACAATGCACTAGACACCCCTGGGAGATGGAGTCTGTCCCTGTTACAATGCACTAGACACCCCTGGGAGATGGGGTCTGTTCCCGTTACAATGCGCTAGACACCCCTGGGAGATGGAGTCTGTCCCCGTTACAATGCGCCAGACACCCCTGGGAGATGGAGTCTGTCCCCGTTACAATGCACTAGACACCCCTGGGAGATGGAGTCTGTCCCCGTTACAATGCGCTAGACACCCCTGGGAGATGGAGTCTGTCCCCGTTACAATGCGCCAGACACCCCTGGGAGATGGAGTCTGTCCCCGTTACAATGCACTAGACACCCCTGGGAGATGGAGTCTGTCCCTGTTACAATGCGCTAGACACCCCTGGGAGATGGAGTCTGTCCCTGTTACAATGCGCTAGACACCCCTGGGAGATGGAGTCTGTCCCTGTTACAATGCGCTAGACACCCCTGGGAGATGGAGTCTGTCCCTGTTACAATGCACTAGACACCCCTGGGAGATGGAGTCTGTCCCTGTTACAATGCGCTAGACACCCCTGGGAGATGGAGTCTGTCCCTGTTACAATGCACTAGACACCCCTGGGAGATGGAGTCTGTCCCCGTTACAATGCACTAGACACCCCTGGGAGATGGAGTCTGTCCCCGTTACAATGCACTAGACACCCCTGGGAGATGGAGTCTGTCCCCGTTACAATGCGCTAGTCCTCTGGGAGATGGGGTCTGTCCCCGTTACAATGCACTAGACACCCCTGGGAGATGGAGTCTGTCCCTGTTACAATGCACTAGACACCCCTGGGAGATGGGGTCTGTCCCCGTTACAATGCACTAGACACCCCTGGGAGATGGAGTCTGTCCCCGTTACAATGCACTAGACACCCCTGGGAGATGGGGTCTGTCCCCGTTACAATGCGCTAGACACCCCTGGGAGATGGAGTCTGTCCCCGTTACAATGCACTAGACACCCCTGGGAGATGGGGTCTGTCCCCGTTACAATGCACTAGACACCCCTGGGAGATTGAGTCTGTCTCCGTTACAATGCACTAGACACCCCTGGGAGATGGAGTCTGTCCCCGTTACAATGCACTAGACACCCCTGGGAGATGGGGTCTGTCCCCGTTACAATGCGCTAGACACCCCTGGGAGATGGAGTTTGTCCCGGTTACAATGCACTAGACACCCCTGGGAGATGGAGTCTGTCCCTGTTACAATGCACTAGACACCCCTGGGAGATGGAGTCTGTCCCCGTTACAATGCGCTAGACACCCCTGGGAGATGGAGTCTGTCCCCGTTACAATGCACTAGACACCCCTG
This sequence comes from Electrona antarctica, assembly GCF_951216825.1. Taxonomy (NCBI): domain Eukaryota; kingdom Metazoa; phylum Chordata; class Actinopteri; order Myctophiformes; family Myctophidae; genus Electrona; species Electrona antarctica. The sequence goes on from NC_136806.1 coordinate 15,428,930, forward strand.
GGAGATGGGGTCTGTCCCCGTTAAAATGCGCTAGACACCCCTGGGAGATGGAGTCTGTCCCCGTTACAATGCACTAGACACCCCTGGGAGATGGGGTCTGTCCCCGTTACAATGCGCTAGACACCCCTGGGAGATGGGGTCTGTTCCCGTTACAATGCACTAGACACCCCTGGGAGATGGAGTCTGTCCCCGTTACAATGCGCTAGACACCCCTGGGAGATGGGGTCTGTCCCTGTTACAATACACTAGACACCCCTGGGAGATGGAGTCTGTCCCTGTTACAATGCGCTAGACACCCCTGGGAGATGGAGTCTGTCCCCGTTACAGTGCGCTAGACACCCCTGGGAGATGGGGTCTGTCCCTGTTACAATACACTAGACACCCCTGGGAGATGGAGTCTGTCCCTGTTACAATGCGCTAGACACCCCTGGGAGATGGAGTCTGTCCCCGTTACAGTGCGCTAGACACCCCTGGGAGATGGGGTCTGTCCCTGTTACAATGCGCTAGACACCCCTGGGAGATGGAGTCTGTCCCCGTTACAATGCGCTAGACACCCCTGGGAGATGGAGTCTGTCCCCGTTACAATGCACTAGACACCCCTGGGAGATGGGGTCTGTCCCCGTTACAATGCACTATAGACACCCCTGGGAGATGGGGTCTGTCCTCGTTACAATGCGCTAGACACCCCTGGGAGATGGGGTCTGGGATTGAACCCATGATCTTGTGGTCCAGGTGAGAGCTCTACCGACTGAGCTACCCGGACACAAAAACAGCGGAGAAGAATGACGTCACCAAATTTGGAGCGACGCACCTCTTCAATGTTATTGTACCGAGGCTATGCCTTCATTGATAGGACAGTAGAAATGGGGAGAGAGATGTGGGAGTGACACGCAGCAAAGGTCGTCGGGATCGGGATTCGAACCCGTGACACACTGGCAGGCTGCATTGCAGCCTATGTTGAGGACATACTATGTCATGTTTAGTAAGCAAAGAAATAAATCACACAAATCACTTAGATAAAACTTTTAAATGAAGTATATTAAAAAACACGTAACTTCAATTATACAATGAACAAGAAATTAAATCAATTTACAATTCACATTAACTGAACATTTGATTTGACTTTAAGACCTATTAACCCATTTTGGGCGGGAACCCCTTTTGGTGTTTTAAACATTATGTTATAATTTAGCTATAATAAATAGCAGATCTACAAGCTCGTAGCGCGCCACCGAGTGGCGCGCTACGAGCTTGTAGGTCTGCTATTTTTGAAAAATCGTGAAAATATTTATTTCAGAAAACTGGAGGATTTAGAAGAATCTTTTTAAATTTCGAGGTCAGGCCTAAATTGGTTAAAAATGTTGCAACATTGTGATGTCAGTTTGTAGATATTTTTGATAAATGTAAATGCTACAGTAAATGTAGTGATCTTGAGTGTCATACGATGATGTAACCATACATCAGTCCTATCACAAACATATGGGACAAATTAACATGCTTGTGGTTGGGTGCTGACATCCAGTTTATCCCTTTTACCGTAGGTGGAGGGAAATGAAATAAAAATGGAGAGTAATTTATTATGTTGTACTGTCTGCTGAAATATGTTGAACATTATTTGACTCATCCGAGGAGCAGTTATTCAATGTTAAACTTGCTGTTGATGTCTGTCTATTTTTTTTCTTCATATTCATAGCAATCTGACTTTAATTTGTTATTCTATTTCACAACAACAACATATCATGGAAACTACTGACTGGATTGCCATGGAATTCATGTTCCCCAGAAGATGACAATATATACTCATTTTGGTTAGCTCCATGACCTTACGCCACAGTGCCCTCGCCAGGCAACACACCGAGGGGCGGGCAACAAAATGCGCCTAGCCAATCCTCATAATAATAATTTTCTTTGCGGCTCCGCTGCTTAATAACGAGTGCCTGTGCACGTGTCCTTGAGTTGCATGTGTGCTGCTCAGAGCTGAAGCAGCCCCTCTTCCCCACCTGGTCTATAGCAGTGTTATGTAGCACCAACATAGGGACAAATCAAAGTTAAAGTTCAATTTTACAAATGCCTTCTAAATCATGACAGCTTTTAGAAAAAAAAATGATGTTTCTATATCAGTGGTTCTCAAACTATTTCATGTCAAAGACCCCCAGAATTATCTGTATTTGGCTGCGGACCCCCATCTGAAAATATGTTGTTCCAGGGACCCTCCCAGAAGCAAAGGTTTGAGTTAAAAACGTTTGCTGTGAAAGAATATATACATTCAAAGATTTGCGCCACATTTTCACAATTTAAAAAAAAATAGCAGATCTACAAGCTTGTAGCGCGGCACATGGTGCACTCTGTAACAAACATATCATGCGTATATAGGGCAACAAAATAGTCAGCGACGTCCCCCAAGCATCACTGCTTTCACTCTAGCAACATTTTCAGTGGAAGCATCAGCGACATGAAGCTGATGCCTCATTGTCTCTGCGTGGTGATGAAAAACGTTGAGCTGACTTCAACTTATTTCAGCGTCAGTGATTATTATGATGCAGTGAAGCATCAATCAATGATAAATAATTTTGTTTTGACACATTTACACTCCACACATAATTCCGGTAATGTTGGTAAAACGAATTATTGCCGTCAGCCAGTCTCTGTTCTTTTTTTAACCCAAGCCTTTATATTTTCCTTTATATTGTTCTCGCTTGTCGTGTTGAGCAGCACTGTGAATGCAGCCTTAGGCCTACATTTCCACTTGCACACAAAACTATCTGCTAATAATGTTTTGGAAGATGGAACACACATTGTAATTTTAATCAGTTATCTTCGACCAGTGGAGCACTTAGGGGTTCAGTAGTGTCTTGCTCAAGAACACTTGGACACGAAGCCAGGAGGTGGCGGTTGTACCTCCTGAGCCACTGGCAGCATATCGTTTTGTTGCAAACCAGACGAGAAGGGAAATAGCCTGGTTAGAGGACTGAGACATTGAGCAGACAGGGTGGCAGACATGGAAACCATTATGACGTTTTCTATAATTATGACAAGTGACAGGTGACAAGTTGAATAGCTTTTTAACAGGCGGCGGTGGGTGGTGATAGAAATCACTTAAACGCCTCCCCTATGGTCTCAGGCTGCCTGACAAGGCTGTTGAAACGACCTCTATGAGTTTGTGTCACAGCGTGTCTAAAGCGTCTTTGTTAATTTAGATAAAGTTCCCCTTTCCTGTAAATGTACCTAAATGAACAGAGATGCTCAGATGAACAAAACGTTGAATGCTTTTTTTTTAAAAGGACATCTGATTAATCATTTGAGAGAAAACACATGTTTATGTGAAAACATACATGATGTTCCCTCCAAAATGATTTTTCAGATGTGACCTCCTTAACCAGCACCCGCCGCGAGGCAGAAAGCATATGTGGCAGCTTTCACTTGGATCCTGTCGTCGGCTAATGAGACTAGCATGAATCTAGGTATTCGGTATCAGTCATTTAGTCAGCATTTACCACCTGGTTAATCCATCAGGAATGTCGGCGAGGCTGAATCCAAACCGCCGGGTCTCTCTGGACTCAACCGACACACCTGGACTCACTACGCCAGATAAGCATCTCTGGATCTGAACCCAGACTAACAGAGACGCACATTTAGAACGGGGGGCTCTGTAGATTGTTCATAGCAGCAGTCCCGGGGTATCTGCTGCCTGCTAGGAGCCTCAGGGAGAGTCCCGGGGTATCTGCTGCCTGCTAGGAGCCTCAGGGAGAGTAGAGTATCAGTGATCCAGACATGCCTGCATGGTTCATGTGTAAAAAAGAAAACTGGAGGTTCGTCACTCTCCCAGCACCTCTTTAATGAGAGGCTGGGCCGTAAAAGTCGACCTGAAACCTTTTGAACCAACACGCCTCAGCATCGCCCGACCGGCCGTGCTATGATGTCATGATGGAGAGACACTTTTCAACAACTTAACACCGCCACTTTGTGTGAGTGTGCACGCGCGTGTGTGTTCTTTCCCGTCTGACCACTTTTTGTAGGAGGCGAGCTGTCTATAAATGGGTCTGACTGTGAGTCTGTGAGTCTGTGTGTTGGGGGGCTAATTTCATAAACTGCTATACCAGATTTCTTGTGCCCGCTGCTAGTAGGCAAAGGAAGTACCTCCATCAATTTACTGTAAATGGTAAATGGTGCATTTATATAGTGCTTTTTATCCAAAGCGCTTTACATAGATTGTGCATCACATTCACACATTCACACGCACACACGTGTGCACACACGTGTGTGTGCGTGTCCCCGATGATGACTGATGTCACAAGGTTGTTGGCCACATGCATTCTGAGTTCCACCTGGAGCCACATTATTATTGTTCTTTTCTCCCCTGGCTCCTCGTGTCATCTCCTGGCTGTTTGAGTCACTTTCTGGGTTCGAGAGAGAGAGCCGTACACTAGTCACAGGTCAATCTGTGTGAGCTTTATGTTTACGTTCACCCAAAGTTCAAATTGGGGTGGGTGGACTATCACGAGTACTGTAAACATGATGACGAGATGTTAAACAGTTCCACCCTCAGGTGTAACCATTTCACTCCGTTAATTTCTCCCGGATTGTTTATTTCCTGCTTTGTTTATCACTGCACCACTGTGTTTCTCAGAGAGATATTATTTTCGGATCCAAACATTGTACTTTTACTCCACTACAATTATTTGAAAACTTGAATTTACTAGTTACTTTGTAGATTTAGATTCTTCTTACAAGACATTAACCTCTTCAGCCATATAGATTTCACAATAGCTGATCTACAAACATGATGACGAGATGGAAGGAGAGATGTTAAACAGTTCCACCCTCAGGTGGAACCATTTCACCGGCTTGTTTATTTCCTTTCCTGCTTTGCACCACTGTGTTTCTCAGAAAGATATTTTCACCTTTTTTTTCATTTCTTTCTTTCTTTTAAAGAAGCATGGCTTTTCTGAGGTTTTGATTAACGTTGTGGGAAAGAAAGACGATACAAGAGTTATGGAACGGTATTTATTAGGCTAAAACCCTGACGGTTGTTAGTTCAAAGCCTCGGACGGTGAGGGATAACCAACTAAGTCACACAGTAATTCTCTCCACATTATTTACAGCCCTATGAAAGACATTGAGGATTTAACATCTAAACCACAATCACTGCAGTTAAGTTATCAGTGTGTCACAGTGGGTCAGGCAGCGTGCCAACGTGGGTGAAGGCTTAATGTGCCCTAAGAGGCTTTCCCAAACTTTCATAATATAAAGTTTACGCACAGCGCTTTCTCCCGGCCGTGTGAACATAAATACAATGTCGTTACACGACTATTAGCCTGTCTCGCTGGATTCTGGAGCTGATCTCATACTGCATGTAGAGTCAGAGTTGAGGTGTGCGCGTGTGTGTGTGTGTGCGTGTGTGCGTGTATGTGTGCATGCGCTTAAAGACAAGTGATCGTGCAGTGCAAGCTTGCTAGCATGTCGTTGCTGTAGTGCTGTAGTCACACGCTCCATTCGCTTTTACTCCACTACAATTATGTGAAAACTTGAATTACTAGTTACTTTGTAGATTTTGATTTTGATTACAAGACATTAACCTCTTCAGCCCTATATATACATTTCGGTCATTTCACAATAGCTGATGTACAAGCTCACACACACGCATTGTGAGCTTGTAGATCTCCTATTTTTAAAAAGATTTTAATACATTTTATACACTTGAAAACTTGGTAGGGCCTACTTTAAGTACATTTTGATACCTTTGTACTTTTACTGAAGTAATTCTTTTGAAGGGAAGACCTCCGCACACTCGACTTACTATTATGACAACAGGTGCGTCGGCGACAAAGCAGCAGACTGCAGACATGTAGAGGGAAGAAGACCCGCACACTGTCACTTGCTGGTTCAAAGCTTTCTATTTCAAATAAAAAGCTCATGAACCAGCAAGTGACAGTGTGTGGGTCTCCCTCCCTCTCTACTGAAGTACATTTAGAATATTTTGAGTATTTGTACATATATAAGTAAAACATGCGAGTACTTTTTCTCTCTCCACCAGTGGCGTACAGCGTGTGCGTATTGTGTTTGGAGGCGGATGCCGTTTTTATTGTGATAATGGGTGTCAAGTGAGTGTTAAGTGAGTGTGTTAATGAGTGTGCTGTAGTTCTGCTGGTCAGGAGGGACAGATGCTGTGACTTTCAGCTGACACCAGAACCAACACCGCTCAGAGCAGATGGAGGCATGGGCCGTGCATGGTGGGGGGAGGGAGGGAGGGAGGGAGGTATTTATTTTTAAGCAGAAATATAGTCCACACTCCACATGTTTTTTTAGCAATGTCCATATGTTTTATTGTTTTCATATTGAGAAACCGGCATTCTTGTGCGTCTACGACGCCTTTGTGCTTTTGCGCGTGCGTTCTTGTAAAAGCCTGTTTGCCTTTTTTAACGCATGCATGAATTAATTCTAATCGGCCACGCAACGGCGTTGCTCGCCGACGAGGACTACGTGACACGTTGTTAGCTTGTTCTTGTCGGCAGTCGACAGCCGCTTGAGCACGAACACGCGTGTGTAGTGCATTAGTGTGCACTTTGCATTGTGTGCCTTTTTTGTGTACAGTATGCGTGCGTTCTGTTCTAGGCTACTATAGTGCATCTCCATTCATTCTATAGGGACTCCTTATCTGCATAGTTTCTGCTCCTCTCAAACCGCTCATAAAATGAGTCCTGATTGTGCGTGGCTGGTCAGTTTGGATCACAGATGTCCACTGCTCTCGGCTTACATGTGGACACATACATAACATGTGGACAAACTATCAGCTCCACCATCTCTCTCTCTTTCTCCCACTCGTTTCCTTTGTCTCACTCCTCTCTATCTGTTCTGTTTCTTCTTTAGTTTGCGTCCTCTCTCCTTTTCTCATACATCTGTTTTTCACTCGGTCAGCTGGAATGGGGTTTGAAGCAAATTTGTGTGTGTGTGTGTGTGTGTGTGTGTGTGTGTGTGTGTGTGTGTGTGTGTGTGTGTGTGTGTGTGTGTGTGTGTGTGTGTGTGTGTGTGTGTGTGTGTGTGTGTGTGTGTGTGTGTGTGTGTGTGTGTGTGTGTGTGTGTGTGTCACAGGACATGCATGCTACAGGACAGAGCCTATAGGCTTCTTAACACTGTGGTGGTTCAGTTGCTGTAGATTACACACACACACACGCGCACACACACACACCCACCCACGCACGCGCACCATTGACACAGTGCTGCTGTCCAGCGCAGCAGGTCCCTGTATCTCTTCATGATGATCGTTAATAAACCCTGGAACAGCTGTTGGTGATGGAACCTGAGAAGGCCTCTTCGTTTGACTTTGTTTGTTTTTCTGGAATAAGGTTTTTGATCGTCGTTCATGTGGTTCTGGTTGTGGAGTGGATCGAGGGCTTGACAAACCGACAGAGAGATGGACATGCGAGAGAAAGAGAGAGAGAGAGAGAGAGAGAGAGTCTGTGCGCCACTGATGCATGAGTTTGATCCTGGAAAAAAGGGCAGAATTACACTTTTATATGTGGAGTCGTGGGACATCTGGGAAGCCATATTGTAATCCATTCCAGTGCCTTTTTGAGTATCTCTGTGTCAGTCAATATTACATGTCTCCAATATGTCTTGATTCAATAATGAAATGTGCTGGCATTATACACTTTCATAGTGTGCGGTGCCGAGAACCACACATGAATCCTTTTACACTCCAAACAATGATCTTGGATGTAAAACTGCTAAACTGAAGAGCAGTGTGTGTTTTTAATAGCAGCCCAAATGGACCTTTTACATGTGGAGTTTGATTTGTTCAGCACACAATACCCCAAAATAAGACGTGACCCAAATCAAGCTGCTTACCATAAACCTTGTTGTTAAGAATTGCAGCCAAGCCACCCGGCGTGCAGTGGGCCTCAACAATATACTTTTAATTAGGAGAACTGGCTTAAATCCGAACATTGCCGAACACTCGGCAGCCAAATTGCACTTTCCACTTTACAGCAGGGAAACAGGCGGGTGAAAAATATTGCTCCGTAGCTCGTCAAATTAGCGAGGATAATTAAGATTTTGTTTCTTAGGGACTTAATGGTGGGCGGTCTAATGTTTGGCAACGGAATTGACAATTATAACCACCAGTTGTGGTCTAATTTTGGCAGACGATTTGAACACCACTTGCATCTTTGTTTGCTGGTAATTATTTTTAATTTGTGCATTTGAAATGCACCTTTTTTGCCATGGCTGTCTCAAATAAAAGTATGAACGCCCTGCAACTTTGTATGGATATGCAATATAACAAAGCAGGAGTTAAATAATAGTTAGTTAAATAATGTCACCATCTGGAATATATCAATTACTCTAGCAATGATTAGGGCATTTTTTTCAGTTCAAAGAACCCCAGTTTCATATTAATTAGACCATGGACAGACATGAGAGACATGAGTCACCAAACTACACTGTTTATGTAAGTATGAGAGTGTACAGATGGAAACAAATGGGCCCTTAACTGTCAGAATTACAGACTTGTAAGGTTATGCCATTTATAACTTTTCTAGTTTAGTTTTCTATCAATAAGTAAAAGTGTTTTATTAGTAGGCTAGTTTTGACCGACCAAATTTGCATTTGCTATGTGTATACACGTGTATGCATCATTGCACTGTCGATGCTGACACAATATTGAGCAGCACTACACAATTGTCCTTCTGCTCAAACCATCGTTCTCTGAATTTGTCCACTGCCACACCCCGCTGCCACACCCCGCTGCCACACCCCGCTGCCACACCCCATGCACTGATAGTGTGGTGTACCCCTGCATGCACGCTTTTCAGCTCTTTGACAGTGTCGACTGGCTTCTGCATCTGGGAAGGAGTTGCCTGGCTGTAAGGTTAGCCTAATCCACTTAGCACTGCTCATGGAATATCTCCATACCAAATCTCTCTCACTGACACAGAGCCAATTCAATCCTTATTTTGTTATTGTTTTCCCACATCCTCAGTCATTCACTCTTTTTTTAGGCATAATGCGGGACGGCACGTAGCAATCTTTGGATTATTTATTTTATTTTTTCTCGTCTTCATTCAAAGATTTCATATTTGGAATGCTTTCCTGACATTATGGTCTGCTTTCAAACACTTATTATTCTAGACAAGGAGATCTTTCAAACAGTTGTCTATCTTTCACTTTTCCAACCATAGAGCTGTATAACGTAACTTATTCTCACACTTCCTTCACTTCTCAAGTCAATGTTATTTACCTAAAAATAGCAACATTACGTTAAAAGTGATGCAAGACTCAGATTTGGGATTTTAGTGTGTATTCTAATAGTCGTTACAAGCTCTATAAGATTTTCTGACAAAACAGTACATTTACAAGCTTTTCAATTCTGAATTCTTACATAGTCAAGTGCAACAGAGCCATAATTGTTTTTGACGATAATACATCAGACTGCTTGCAGATTGTGTTTAGTAGAGTTCTGTAGCACAAGCACATGGTTTTCATATCATAAATATTAGTTTGTTTACTAATTTTGTTTACTTACTTACTTTGTTTACTAATGGCCAGTGTCAAGATGGCTTCAATAGGATTGGATTTCAATTGGATTTCCTTTAAAAAGAAAAAGAAAAAACATGGGCGTGTTTCACAATAAGAGTGACTGTAAAACTTAAACTTGTAAGTTGTAATGAGTCAACAAAGGTTTCATTGTGTAGGCTAGTGGAAGTAGGTAGACACACTTAGAAGTAGGTGAAACTATTTCAGGCCAAAACAAACAAACAAAAGAATGACTGCTCGAATCAAAGGCCCCATTTACACTGGCAGCCAAATCTAGCCCGAATCACAGATTGAAATCAGATTTGTTTAAATAAGGTCACATGGAATATGATTTTTGACTTGAGTCACATTCAGAGGTGGTGTCAAATCTGATCCAAATCTGATTTCAGGAGATCTGTCTCATCTGAATGCAATCTAGATCAGATTCCATGTGACTTGTATGTGACTTGTTTGCGTTTTAGACCTATTTGAACAAATCAGATTCCACTCTGGATGTGGCACAGATCTGATTCAGGCCAGATTTGTCTGCCAGTCTGAACACACTGATCCGGTCTGATTTGAATCTGATTTGACTTTATGTGACTGCAGTCTAAATGGAGCCCAAGAATCTTTTTTTGAGTGACTATTCGAACCGTCCCACAAGAGTGTAAACGCTGATCAAAGTTCCATTCGGCACAAACCAGGGACTCATTTAATTTCGCTCCTATGCCACCAAAATGTGGAACGCCCTACCAACAGTCATTAAGACATGTGAATCCCTTGACTCCTTCAAAACCGCTCTCAAAGGGCACCTACAATTTACAATTTACAATTTAGGCATTTAGCAGACGCTCTTAATTCCCCTTTTTACCTCCTCTATGATGATTTCCTATTTCTTTGGCTATATAGTAGTGTATATTTGTACATCTCTAAATGTGTAGTGTAATGCTTTATGGTGTCGTCCGCAGTAATCAATCAATCAATCAATCAATCCATGGCTATCTGATGTAAAATGTTTTGAGGGGTGAAGGGGTTAAGTGTCTTTACTTACTAGGACACGTTGACACTCTGACTCGGACAGGCCGGGAGGCAAACCGCTGAACACTGGTGGAAAAGTAACTAAGTACATTTTGAGGTATTTGTACTTTACTCAAGTAGTTTAATTTCCAATACTGTTACTTCTACTTCTACTACATCTCGGGGGGAAATATTGTACTTTTACTCCACTACATTTATTTGAAAACCGTAGTTCCTAGTTACTTTGTAGATTTTGATTATTATTACAAAACATCCAATAACCACTTCAGCCCTATATACATTTCGACCATTTGAAAATAGCCGATCTACAAGCTCGTCAGCTTGTAGATCTGCTATTTTCAAAATAGCATTTTTCAAAAGAACATTTGATAACATTAAATGAGACATTGTGCACAATGAGTACTTTCACTTTTGTTACTTTAACTACTTTTACTCAAGTACATGTTGAATTCCGGACTTTTACTTGTAGCAGAGTATTAAAAGTAAAAAATGTGAGTAGTTTTTCCACCACTGCAAAACGGTGCACATCTGATTACCAGAAGGCCTCTCTACTCACTCAGCCGTCCAATTTACAAAAAAAAACAAGAAAAAGAGCCTTTGCCGTCATGTAGGTGTGTACATATAACGCTCTCGTTCAGCCCTACAGTAGCATAGACCGACCTGGCCTGTTGTGACTCAAATCTGGATGGATTTCATTCGGATGAAACATAAATAAGATAATGTGATTGTGCTTATTTTAGCAAGCGGATGTCTGTCGGCAAGGAGGACGATGTTTTGTTTTTTATTGCAGAGGAATGCCATTGATTTATTTGTGGCGGACGTCCCCGATCAGATCAGGTGAGGTTTTGATCCAGACATGATGTCTTCCTCCTCACAGTCACAGAAACACACCGCTGTTCTGAATCACCAGCTTCTCATTTGGCTTTAATTGCCCTGACCTCTGTTGGCCTGGTTCTCGTCTCCTATAGCTGCCTCTCTCTTCTCTGTTTTTACATTCTGTCTTTCTACCTACCCCCCCCCCCCCCATCTCTCTGAAGGGGGGGTCACAGTCGTGTGTGCGTGCGTGCGTGCGTGCGTGCGTGCGTGCGTGCGTGCGTGCGTGCGTGCGTGCGGTGTGCACGCGCGCGCGCACAGGCCTTTTTAGGACTTGTAGCCAGGACTTTTAACAACGTAAGCCCAACATACATGTGGCTTAAGCTTATAGATCTGCTATTTCCGTTTTATTTTTATTTTTAACTCATGCATTTTTATTTCACCCAGTGCCAATAATGCTTCCTAAGATGTAATCCTGGGCGCTACTCTCCCTCCCCCAACCTGGGGAGAGCCCCGAACCGAGCTCATGCTTCCTTCTATGCACGAGGAGTGAGCAGGCCGCTTCTTATCACCCGACGGGGGGGGGGGGGGGGGGTTCCCCGTTAGGACGTAGCGCACGTGGAAGGAACACGTTATTCCAACCAGTTCCTTTCCCCTCCATCAGGCACCACGGCTATCCAAGGGGAGGCAGTTTAGAGACCATGCATGTTTTTTGTGAGGGTACCTACACAGGGAGAACACGCCCGCTGCCTGGCGGATGGTAAATGGTAAATGATGCATTTATATATCGCCTTTTATCGAAGGCGCTTTACATAGATATAGTAGTACATTACGTTCACACACACATTCACAAACAGATGGCGGAGGAAACCATGCAAGGCACCAACCTGCACATCGGGAGCAAAATATGGGTTCAGAGTCTTCTACACGAACTGGGGGAGCCCACAGGGATCCAACTGGGAACCTCACGGTTCCCATCCGGCTGCTCTACCGGCCACTCTATACCCCTGAGAGACTGCCGCCCCGATGGAAGGAAGGAAGGATGCCATGCATGGATGGATGGATGGATGGAAGGAAGGATGGATGCCATGGATGGATGGATGTAAGGAAGGAAGGATGGATGGATGGATGGATGGATGGATGGATGGATGGAAGGAAGGATGGATGACATGGATGGATGGATGGATGGATGGATGGATGGATGGAAGGAAGGAAGGAAGGAAGGATGGATGGATGGATGGATGGATGGATGGATGGATGGATGGATGGATGGATGGATGGATGGAAGGAAGGATGGATGCCATGGATGGATGGATGGATGGAAGGAAGGAAGGAAGGATGGATGGATGGATGGATGGATGGATGGATGGATGGATGGAAGGATGGATGGATGGATGGATGGAAGACATGGGAGGCGGGCTGGGCTGCAGGAGAACAGGAGGGAGACGCTACCCCAAGCAAACAAGACGAGATAAGATCAGAGCGGAGTGAACGCAGCGGGACGCCTTCCTGACTTGACCTCTTTTCTCCTCCTCTTCCTGCATTCCTCTGCAGCCCTCCTCGCTCCCTTCTTTCCTCCATGTCCTACCCCACCTTTATCCCTCTTTAACCCATCCTTCTGCCCCCTAGTTCTCACTCCTTTATCACCTCCTTACCTCCTGCATCCTTCTCAGGAGGGGGGCCTTACTGGGGTTGGGGGGGGGGACCCCAGTAAAGTTAGGGGTCAGTCTTCAGCATGTAAATACCGTGTTGTCTCTTGCTCTTTGCCCAGATTTCATTAATACGAGCCCCCCCAGAACACGCGTTCTGATGGCCTTTCATGTTTTCCCCAGGGCCGAGTCCCAGACATGACAGTAGAAGTATCGTTTCAAAGTGAGACCCCCCCCCCCCCCCCCCCCTCCCCACCCCCCCATGGGTGTGTGTTCTACGCGTCTGCAGCATGTGTTAGTGTTTAATAGGAGGGGAGAGACAAAGCAAAAATAGCGCGAAGCAGCTGTGCTTGTTAGTCTTGTCGACCCTATTAAACATTGCTCAGTTAAAAGATTACTGGGCAATGCGTGGGTCTCGGGCGGGGGGGTAGGGGGGGGACCATTTGAAGTCCCTTTTTTGTTTGTTTCGTCGCGACGAATTTGGCGCAGCGCTGAGGCGTTAAACGGAGAGAGTGTGAGGGAGAGAAAAGTGAGGAGACTGAAGCCATCTGTCATGTCTTGGAAGGATTGTCGTGATTGTGGTTTTGTGTTTGACTCTGTGGGCATGGCGACACAAAAGACAGCTGCTGGTGCCAGCGCCCGGGTCTATTTCGGCGCCCGGGCGGGTGTGTGTGTGTGTGCTCCCGGACCCATGCATGACCCTAAATAGTCTATGGTATACTGTAAGGCCCCTGATCACACGCTTTCAAATCTCCATGTGTCTTTTATGCATTAAAAGACCCGCGTGGGGATTAGGTATCTAATATCATAATGAATTGCAGTGAATCTCGTTTTGCTGTGTGGTCGGTGGGGTTTGTTCCTCGTGTGTGCTCTGAATACAGTGGTGGAAAGTAACTTAAGTACATTTACTGACGTATTGTACTTAAGACAAGTACAGTTTTGAGTTATTTGTACTTTACTTGAGCATTTACAATTTCCAGTACTTTTACTTCTACTCCACTACATCTCGGATACTTTTAATCTATTTTTTTGTTACCGGTACTAGTTACTTTGTAGATTTTGATTATTATTACAAAACATTTAGTACTAAACCACTACACCCTACAATCTACATTTCGGCCATTTGGAAATAGCCGATGTGTGCATCAAACTTTATTTTGCTATTTTCAAAATATTTTTAGACATTTGACATTTTGAAATGGGACATTCTGCACAATGAGTAGGTTATGCTTTTGTTACTTTAAGTAATATTATATCCCGAAGAAACGTTGGTAACGGTAACCCAATAAAAGTTTTTTTGCATCGTGATTCGTGACTACGAGCTGTGCGACCTCTCCTTCCTATTTTCAAGATTGTCCTCCCCACTATTGGTGTGCGCTCCTACCTTTTTGTTTAAGTAATAATATATACCAATACCTTTGTACTTTTACTCAAGTAAATGTTGAATTCCAGACTTTTAACTGGTAACAGAGTATTTCTACATTTCAGTATTGATACTTTTACTTAAGTAAAACATGTGCTTACTTTTCCCACCACTGTCTGAATAATCCACGACCTCTTGACCTGTTGATCGGAGCAGAGCCTCATAATCCCTCCTTCAGCCAGACTCCTACCCTAAACAACCCTGTTTAGTGGGTCCAGACCAGGACGCCAGATGCCAGTTGACCCCACCCAAGTTGTCCTATATACCCCCACCTCAGAAACCCCCATGTCTGCCCCCTGTGTGTTCCCCCTTGGGGACCAGTTGTTGATTTTGGCAGCAAATTTTTATTTAGTTTTAGTCATAGTCATTTTGAGTAAGATTTAGTTTTAGTTTAGGTTTAGGTTACACATTTAGGTTCAGAAACCTACAGGCTCCCGTTTCAGACTGAAACTTCAAAATAAAATAACCGAAAATGCCATTTCACTACATCTTTAAGCCATATTTGCTGAAAACAGTCGATCAACAAAGAGAAGACTTATGGATATAGTGAAAGAGGACATGAAGTTGGTTGGTGCAGAGAAGAGGAGGCAGAGGACAGGGTGAGATGGAGGCAGATGATTCGCTGTGGCGAGAGGACAGGGTGAGATGGAGGCAGATGATTGGCTGTGGCGACCCCCTGAAGGGAGCTGCCGAAAGGAAAAGAAGGAGGAGTCGATCTACATGCGTGGCATTGCAGCGCAACGTGTTTGTAGAAAAATAAAAAGTAAAAAGGATTTACCCAAAAGCTCTGACGTTACTGCTACACAAGTAGCCCAACTGCAAAAATGGAACCGGCTGCTATCTGTTAAACTTCTTCTGTTATCTATTGTTAAAAATGATTAGTGACGGGATAGTGACAGACACTGACCTTACTGAGTGAGTTGTGGGAAAGATGTATGAAAGATGGTCAGTTTTGGACAGGGAAGGTGTATGTGTGTGCGCGCGTGCCCATGTGCGTGCGTGCGCGTGCGTGCATGGTGTGTGTATACTTCTCTTAACACGAAGCCTGCCAGAACCGTTGACAACGTAGATAAACTTTAGTCAGTCAGCCTGCCAGAACCGTAGGCTATACGTTTTCTAGGTTTTATATTCTTTAATCCATGTTTTGATCGGATCGCATCGATAGCTGTCTTTCGTTAGCATCCCAGTGTAAAGTGGGACAGTGGCCGCGGCCATTTTGAAGATGCGCGCGCATCCACTTGCACTCTATGTGCTGCTTTCAATGGCCTGTATCTCCAAATCGGCGCAATGAATGTTGGTCTGGTGAAAACAAGGTTTTTTCAACGGCCGACAGGATGCGCTGTGATACTCGCGGTCAGGTTTTTTCCGCACCGAGCAAGAGAACAACAACCGGTCTAGACACCACACACACAGCATTATGACATCGTAACATCCGGTTATGGATATTTGGCTCTTCAAAATAAGGGTTGAAAGGGGAAAAACCTTAGCAATGCGTGATACATAGATACATTTAAGGGGTTGGGGTAGAGGGGTTGATGGACAAGCAGGGGGGGGGGGCTGTGTTTTAGGGGTCCGAGAGCACACAGGATAGGGGTGGGGGGGGTTGGCTGGGGGGGTTAGACGTATCAGATGACCTGGTCAGAGTTGATGGACCAGAGGCTGACAGCCTGTCTGATTCCTGTTGGTCTGTATACAGGCCTGCCATCTGTCAGTCACCAGCCCTGTCCGGACACGCACGCACCAACATATGCACACATACGCGCATGCACGCACGCACGCAAAAGTGGTGGAAAGTAACTAAGTACATTTGAATATTTTCCACTTTTACTCCACTGCATTTATTTGAAAACTTTAGTTACTCATCGTTACTTTGTAGATTTGTATTATTATTTCGAAAACATACAATCACCACTTCGACCCTATACACACATGTCGGGCCATTTGAAAATAGCAGATCTGCAAGCTTTTAGATCTTCTTTCAAAATATTTTTCATACATTTGAAAAAGTTTAAATGGAACATTATGCATAATGAGTAATTCTACTTATGTTACTTTAAGTAATTTTGAGGCCAATACTTGTACTTGTACTTCTACTGAAGTAGGCCTACACTTTGAATTACGGACATTTACTTGGAGTATTTCTATAGTGCAGTATCGATGCTTTTACTAAAGTAAAACAAAGACACCACTGCACACGCGACTGACTAAATGGCCCCACAGGGCATTGATGCTGTGGCCTCAGCTGGGGTTGATGTTGGAGTTGGAGCATATTGGAGGTGAATCTAGTTAGTTTGGGTTCCAGGACCTAATGGAGCCCTGGAGGCTCCCCGAGGCCCCTGGTTGGTGGAGATGGAACCAGAGAGTACACAAATATGAGGGCCAGTATAAACAAAATATGATGTCCAGCGTAAACACAGTTAGAAACATATACGCATGCAAATGCAAACAGGCAGAGATTGCATGCCAGCGAGCATGCATGCACGACACGCACACACGTCCACGCACGCACGCACGCACGCACGCACGCACGCGCGCACGCACGCACGCACGCACACGGAGCAGGGGCAGGGAATGAGGGAGGCGTATGAAGGAATAGGAAACAGAATGGCGTTGAGCCTGATCCCCTCTTTTCTTCTGCTCCCCTGAGGGCCACAGAATGAGGCTATTGTTGTC
Source organism: Electrona antarctica (assembly GCF_951216825.1). Lineage (NCBI taxonomy): Eukaryota > Metazoa > Chordata > Actinopteri > Myctophiformes > Myctophidae > Electrona > Electrona antarctica. The sequence goes on from NC_136806.1 coordinate 15,446,036, forward strand.
TGTTCTCTCTCTCTCTCTCTCTCTCTCTCCTCTGCCGCGCGCGTTCGTACTGTATAGTAGTTTTGGACAAACACAGGACGTACCTCTGTGTTTGTGTGGCAGTGTTGATTTAGTCTTCTTCGACTTCTTTTGAAAATAGCTGACTCAAGTGGACTCAAGTGGTGAAACTGGTTGCTTCTTTTGGTCGCTTGTTTCACTCACATAATCTGGCAACCCCGGAGCCTCTGCAACGCATACCGCAACAAAACAAAACACACAGCATTTATTTTCGCTAGCTTTGCATTGGAGTTGATCAATTGGTATATGAATATTCAGCTCTGAAACATCAGTCAGACGAGCAGACTAGAGAACCACTCTACAGTGGAGTATTTACCCCCTCATCACTACAACACGGTAGCGTCGGCTACCGAGGGTCGCCAGCCGACCCAACATGTTCGGTTCTTCCATCAACGAGTTCCGACGTGTCGGCAAGGCGATCTGGACGGCAAGCGACGGGAGCTTGTCATCGGGAGTCTCCCGCCGACGAGCTCGCAGCGCTTTCAAACTGGCCGACAGGCTAGCCGACGGTAAATCAACTGTAGATTTAGTCGACTAAAATCGTATGATATTTAGTCGACTAAAACTAGACTAAAATATGACTAAGATTTTTTTTTCTTTTTTTCAAAAGACAAAATTTGCTGCCAAAATCAACAGTGCTGTGGACAGTGTTTGTTGGTGGTTCCTGCTGGTTGTGATCATTTGTAGCTGTGGTGTGGAGTCCTCCTTTCCCGTCACGTCTGGGTTCTGTAGCTGTGGTGTGGAGTCCTCCTGCCCCGTCACGTCTGGGTTCTGTAGCTGTGGTGTGGAGTCCTCCTGCCCCGTCACGTCTGGGTTCTGTAGCTGTGGTGTGGAGTCCTCCTGCCCCGTCACGTCTGGGTTCTGTTCTTTAACTGGTGTGGAGTCCTCCTGTCCCGTCCCGTCTGGGTTCTGTTCTGCGGTGAAGCGGGAGGCCAACAGACGGCCTCAAACGGGCCCTTTCATTGGGCCAAATAAAATGTCTGAATAAAACACGTACGTAAAGTGTACACTTATACATGCGTGTTCCCACCACACACGCTGCGATAAATGCACGCGGTGCTGCTTGGCACGTAGGTCGTGTCACTCTTGACGCACATGCACGCACGACACGCGCGCATGCACGCACGCACCCACGCACGCACGCACGCGCAAACACATACATTGACCAATTCTGTCTTCGATTAGAGCCTTTCTGCAAGTGGAGACCATGTGTTCATGACCAGCATGGCCCATACTGAGGGGCGTGTACGCGCACACACACACACACACACACACACACACACACACACACGCACACACACACACACACACACACACACGCTCTGTTTCCAGCACTCGGGGCAGGCAGCAGCAGGCTCTAACACGTGCGCTGATCAGTGAACAGTCATCTGGCTGCTCTAACCAACAACAGAGTCCGCTCCGCCATACAACACCATACAGCACCGTATACAGTATACAGAAGTTGCTTCATTCTTGCATGTTTAATTTGTGTTTGCCTTCACACTGACTGTGTTTATCAATGTGTTAATTTCATAAACTACACAGTGAAATCTATGGTGTTAAAAATATATACTTCGAGTTATAGGACTTAGGACGTAAAGTGAGGGTAACGGATGCAGTGTGTCGTTGGGGACTGTATGTGTGTGTGCGTGCGTACGTGTGTGCGTGCGCGCGCGCGCAAAGTCATTTTAGTTATGTTTAAAGCCACAGTTGGCTCCACCAGGTGCCACATTTTTTTAATGTTCAGCAACCACAATTCATATTTTCATGGAAAAAATGTGAATCGTGTGAGAATCGTGATCTCAATTCTTGTGGAGGAACATCGAGGTTCAGGGATGAATAAAGGTATTACATTTGTCACCGCCCAACTTAAAGTTGAATCATTCAATGTCTTATCTTTTCCCGGTTGCGTTTAGACAGAGCTCGTCTCCAGAAGTGAAACTGAAAGGGGACTCAACTAGACAAGATCGCCGGAATTTAGACACAAAGGGCAGTATTATGCGTGTCTTAAGTACCAGGTCTTATTACTTAACTTAAGACCTGGAGGCGTGATCAATTCCATTTGGCTATTCTGAGTGGCCAAACAGCATTGCCCATGCCTCCAGGTCTTAAGTTAAGTCATAAGACCTGGTACTTAAGACACGCATAATACTGCCCAAAGGCTGCTCAAAAACGGTGAAACGCGCCATTGAAGAAACAATTTGATCCTGGCTTTGTTGTCGAAGTATCCTTGAGCAAGAGACTGATGGAGCCCCTAACTTACTAAAGCCCCTAACTTACTAAAGCCATATAACTGCGCTTGGTGCCTTACGCTTGCCTCCCTCGGTGTGTGAATGTGTACCTCATAAATGCGTAACGATGTTCTGCCGTTGCGGTGGGGCCGGGTGACTGTGAAGTACATTGTAAAGCATTTGAGTGGCCAGAAAAGACTAGAAAATGTGCTAAATAAATAACAGTCCATCTACTGGTCTTTTTTAGAGTGTGATTGTGGTCTAGATGTTTCCACTGCAGGAGGATTGTAAAATAGGGTTAAGCTGTTTAACTTCCACACAACCTGCGGAGCTGGGATTGTCATTACAGGGTCTTCTTCTGATGAGCTCTTCATCTGGTCCTGTTCTCCTGTCGTGTCCTGACTACTCCTCTGATCGCGGTTCTGTTGTTGTGCAACTGTTCCGATTGGTTCTGTTTTCTTCATAAAACCGTTTTCTTAAACTCTTCATGGTAATTGTCTTCTGTTCATTATTCATTTATTCCCTTTGTTGCTCTTCCCCTTTGTTGTTGCATTTTATTCTTTGATGTCCTTCGTCTTCTCTTTCTGCTGCTGCCTCCTAGGAGAGGGAATATACCTCTCCTCTCCTCTCTACCCTTTATTCTATGTCCTTCGTCTTCTCTTTCTGCTGCTGCCTCCTAGGAGAGGGAATATACCTCTCCTCTCCTCTCTACCCTTTCCATCAAGCCTGGTGGAAAGTAACTCAAATTTTGAATTAATACAATTTTAAGTTTTTATGTACTTTTACTTTACTGAGGGGTATTTCCAATTTTCAATACTTTTACTACTCCCGTGTATCTTAGAGGCAAATATTGTACTTTTACTTCACTACAATTATTTACTAGTTACTTTGTAGATTTTCATTATTATTAGAAAACATGTATACCCACTTTCCCTATACATTTCAGCCATTTGTAAACGTGTAAAATGGGACATTCTGCATAATGAGCACTTTCTACTTTGGGTACTGTAATTACATTTTGAAGCCAATACTTTTGTTTTTAAATTACTTTTACTCAAGTCAATTTTAGAATTCCAGACTTTTACTTGCAAAGGAGTAAGTCTACATTGCAGTATTGATACTCTTTCTTAAGTAAAGATTGTGAGTACTTTTACCACCAGTGGCCTGCTCTGCAGTGGGATCCAGATGTTAAGAGCATCACAGTGCTGTGTGTCTCTCTCGGGGGGGAGGGAGGGGAGGGGGTTTGGGGGACAGTAAAAGTCCCAGGTTGCTGTAGAACATGATCCTTCATGCACCGTTAACCATGGGCTGACCTGGGCTGATCTTCTCCTGTGCTTCCATCGCTCTCTCTCCCTCTCTCTCTCCCTCTCTCTCTCCCGCTCTCTCTCCCTCTCTCTCTCCCTCTCTCTCCCTCTCTCTCTCCCTCTCTCTCTCCCTCTCTCTCTCCCTCTCTCTCTCTCTCTCCCTCTCTCTCTCCCTCTCTCTCGCTCTCTCTCCCTCTCTCTCTCCCTCTCTCTCTCCATTTTGGCTTTCCTAAACTATTGTGTTGTATTTTTTTGCCAGGTGCTTGAAAAGTGCTTGGACTACATTCACTAACGACCGTAGTGGACACTCTTTCATGATTGGCTGCCTCTAGGCCAATGGGAGACTTGCCCATAAAACCCATAGTCTGAACGGCAACGCTGTCGCAAGTCTGCAAGAGGAACGGACGGAGCGAGCTTGCTGTAACCTGGCAGTTATGACTGACTCATTCTTGTTTTTTTTCTGTGTGCAGCTGCTCTCTCTCTCTCTCTCTCTCTCTCTCTCTCTCTCTCTCTCTCTCTCTCCCTCTTCTGCTCCGCTGTCATCACCCCATTTTCATCTTTCTCTTTCTGTCTTCCGCTTAGTTCTTACATCAGCTATAGCAGCAGGGCTGTAAGAATGGTCGGTATATCAATCGGTATATCAAGTACGTGACCCGTCTCCATCGCTCTGTCTAGCCGCCAGTCTGTCACTCCGTCATTTTGTCTGTCTGTCTGTCTGTCTGTCTGTCTGTCTGTCTGTCTGTCTGTCTGTCTGTCTCTCCATCAGTCTACATTCTGTCTGTCCATTGGTCCGTGTAAAGTGAGTACTAACAGAAACATAACGGATGGATGTCCAGTCTTAAATCCAGTTTTGGTGTATTTTGTCTCTGTTGTGGCTGCTGGTGAGAAGCGGTGTGCTCCCACCATTCCCTGTGTCCTATCTGATCTGATTAGTACACCTGAGTGACCCTCTAAATACACACCCAACTGGTGCTCTCATCTAAAGCCTGTTTTTAAAGGGTTCAAAAACTAATATGCCAACCTAACTAATAATATAGCGCCATCATAATGGTTCCATACATTGTGTTTAGGG
>NC_136806.1:15450899-15458399 GCF_951216825.1 Electrona antarctica
TGCGTGCGTGCGTGCGTGCGTGCGTGCGTGCGAAAGATATCTGCCAGATCCTGGCTGACGAAGGCCAGCACTCAGTGTACCAGAGGGAATGTTGGGAATGTTGTGTGCCCTCACAACGTGACCTGTGTGTGTGGTGTGTGTGTGTGGTGTGTGTGGTGTGTGTGTGTGTGTGTGTGCTTGCGTGCGTGCGTGCGTGCGTGCCCTTACAACATGACCTGTGTGTGTGTGTGTGTGTGTGTGTGTGTGTGTGTGTGTGTGTGTGTGTGTGTGTGTGTGTGTGTGTGTGTGTGTGTGTGTGTGTGTGTGTGTGTGTGTGTGTGTGTGTGTGTGTGTGTGTGTGTGTTTACTCCACAATGGGAAGAGAAACAGCGAAAAGGGGGAGGTGAGGTTTATGTAGGACAGATAATGTGACAGACTTCCTGTACGATCCCATAATATTGACTCTCCTGGACATGGCCGGTCTAAATGAACTGATACATTTATATACCATGCATGTCTGTCACTGGAGTCATTATGACAGCGCTCGTTTCATTAACAGGCACGTAACCTTGCACACTCTGGGGTTTAACACTGAACTATTTCTAGTTTCCATTAAAATTCTCACTCTATATTTGGCTTTTGTTTTCTTCCTGAGCTCGCCTAATTAAAAATATCTCAGGAAATCGGCATCAGCAGACGGCGAATTGGCTGTGTGATGTTTCCAAAATGGAAAACATGTGTTGTTTTTTTTTGCAACCTAAATTGAATCAAACGTTTGCTTCCCTTTTTCTACGTTATGTTATTTTGTTGTTGCCAGAAAAAGACTCGACTGTACAGTAATGCAATAACAAACCCCCGACACGGTGAGAACGTGTCAAATTCTCCCACTTCTATATGTGTTTACGGAATCTCGCAGGGAGTTCGTTACATTGTGGTGTCTCTCTCTCTCTCTCTCTCTCTCTCAAGGATAACTCTATCTGTTACTTACAGCTCAGCCACACGGTGATTCCAAGCCCTGCATGTTTAGTATTCGTCAAGCTCTTATCCCGGTCTGACGACGGCGCGAGACTTCCTGATTGATGGACTGTGCTCGTCCGGTCGACAGGTCCAATTTGTCAACACACAGAGAACATGATTAAAGAAGACAATGTGACGTACAGGAGTACAGATATCTATCAGGGCCGTTTTCTTTTGTCACTGATTGTTGTTGCTGTGGAGATCAGCCACTGAAGGCCACAGTGACACTTGCTTTGGCAATGTAAACGTATGTTTTCTCATGCCAATAAAGCTCCTTTGAATTGAATTGAATTGAATTGAATTGAAAATTGAATTGGCTCCCAAACGGTGTGTTTGCACTGGTGTGCCACTGTGCCATGAGACATGGTGTTCTTTGGGATTTTGTGACAACCACACATCATTATTATTGCAATATGAATATGACTTTTATGAAAACACACTCCTGTATGAATACAGAGGCACACTCCATACCCTAAAACAGGGGTTCCCAATCTGTGGTGCACGCACCCCTCAGACATTTACAGTGTGTAAATCAACTCGAGACACTTTTAAAACATACGTTTTAATAATAATAAAACGGGAACATGTAAGAACTGGTACAGTATGTGGCAGATCAGTCTCAGAAGTGGCTGAAAGAAGCGGCCAGGTATAATATGGCGAAAGCAAAATTACCCTTGCTTGGCTCTACATCAACATAACCCAATTTAAACCCCCCCACTTGAGAACCCAGCCAGGTGAGAAGCCTCCAGTCTTGGAGGGTTGACTCAGGAAAGTGCCCCCCTCCCCCCCTGCCATATTGTTTAACAGTGAAAACACCATTAGAACCTAACCGGTCTCAGAGATACACCTCCCATGATGCCACTCTTATAGCAATGGTCTAACATCACGTCCCATGTGTTATGATTCCCAAGCTCCCTTAATTATGAAATATCTCAGGAAATCAACATCAGCAGACAGTGAATTGGCCCTGTGATGTTTTTCAAATGGAAAACATGGGACAACATTGGACTTAAATTGAATCACATTTTTGCTTCCTTTTTCTACGTCTGTTATGTTGTTGTTGTGGCTAGAAAAGCGCTGACTCTACACAGTGACGCAAGAGAAAATAAATGGTATACCGTGTCTAGGCCTGTTGAGAACTCTACTAATAACTCTGGGACGGGCCCGTCTAGAGTTTGAATGGACAGGTATCAGTCAAAAGGGAGACATCGAAGAGGAAGGACGGGTTGGGGGAAGAATCAACATATGGAATGTCAGATCCATGGAGATCTAAGGGTTTGAGGTGAGATGTAGAGTTGCTGGCCGGCTCCATATATGCAGATCTAGGTGATGATCCAGTCTTCTCCATGTATGGCTGTCCAGGCCAGGTTTGATGAGGTCAGTTTCGTGATCTTCATATATGGAGACGGCCGTATATGGTGGCGTGACGCGTCACGAGGCGTGATGTCACGAGGCGTGACCATATATGGAGGTGTAACACAAGGTGTGTGTAAGTTGACATGACCAGTTTGTCTCAACAGAGAGAGAGAGAGACCACAGAGGGAGAACTCTATAAGAGGGACGATTTCACCCTAATATCGGTTGTTGTTGTTGTTCTCTTCTCAGTGTTGTTTGGTTGTTGGAATGCAGATGGCTGTAGGGAAGGAAGGGAACATGAAAGCTGATAAGTGGAACGTTGGAATCTCCAGCGCTGCTAGAAGACTGAAGGTCATGTTTGGAGTGCTATAGAATGGAATGGAATGGAATGCCTTCTTGGCCTGCTTGTTGTTGTCGTCCCTGATGGTGCTGGTGTCAGGTTGACTTGCTACTTAACGTGTATCGCTGGGTCACTCAATAAGAACTTTCAAATATTGGCAAAAATAAGGACGAGGTTAACACTGGAAGGCCTTTGTTTTTAGGGATGCTGCGATCCGATGTTCAGATCAGATATCGGCCCGATATCAGCCAAAAAAAACGTAGATCGGATCTGATCGGAAAATAACTGATCCAACACTCTGATGCAAGCAATCCATTCCGGTAGTCCGCTCCAGCACTTCTATCCAGCAGATCCAGCATGTAGCAGCATGCTATTAACAGAGACGTCACCGAGAGGAAACGCTGAAGACCTTAGAGTATACATTAACAGAGACGTCACCGAGAGGAAACGCTGAAGCCAAACAGACACGGTGGCCGAAAGTAGGTACTGCAGCTCGAGTAGAGTTTGAGCTAATCGCATGAACGCGCCGAGGCGGAGCTCGTTCGTGAGCTCGCTCGCAGTGCACGCACACACACACACACACACACACGGTACTCGTTCATGAGCCCGCTCGCAGTGCACACACAGAGACACACACACACGGTACTTGTTCATGAGCCCGCTCGCAGTGCACGCACACACGGTACTCGCTCATGTGTTTGGCCCAAATGCATCCCAGAATGCACTCTGTTCCATTGCCGGAAGAAGGGGTGAAATCACCTCATTCGCTGAGGTGAGCAACTCAATGCAAGTGGATGGGAGAGGAGAAATCCAGTGACGTCTCTATTAACTCTATGGTTGCAGCAAGCTAGCCAGCAGCAATACACAGTACAGAGACACTTAAATATGTGCTGGATCTGATCACTTTCTGTATCGGATCAATATTCTGATTTGTTTGTTATGTACTTGATACGTGATAGTACAGCATTGCCAGTGAGGTCAGACATGGTCATAATATTATGTCACGTTTCTGTGTCTCATATGTCATTTATCCAGCCCTATAGTATTCCCTGTGCTGTGACTGTGTGATAAACTGTGTGAACTTGTAGCGTCTCTGTGTTGCGTTCTTGTTCTCCCGGGCCGGCTGCCTTATCTAAGGAATACTTCCACTGAATTTGTCACACACCATCCAGCTTGTGTTGGAGCCAGACCGAGGGTTTTCTGGAGATCACAACAATCGGTATCTGTATCGGATCAGTAAATCTAGATCGCAGCATCCCTACTTTTGTTTTTAGTTTTTATTTAAGTGATTTGTGCAGATCTTTGCCTTTTGTTCATGTGTTTGTTTCTCTGTTTGTCTAGGTTGCTTTTAAGGACGGCCTGCTGTATGTTTTTGTTTGCGAACATCTTTGTATGGTTTCTGTATGTGGAGTTAGGAGTATGTCTTGTTGTTTGTGAACATCTTTGTATGGTTTCTGTATGTGGAGTTAGGAGTATGTCTTGCGTTACGGCAGCATGATGCAGCATGGGCCAAAACCCAATAACAAATGTTCCAATTTGTTGGACAATGAAGTTTAATCTCCAACGTTTAATCCTGCTGTATTGCCAGAGCTCTGCCATGAGTGAGAACACATGCCAAGCTAAAGAGTGGCAACCGGGCATGACTTTGGTTTTCAAGCATACGTACTGCTGTTCATGTGCATGCACTCATACACGCATGCACGCACACATGTGCGTGCATGCACGCACGCACACACTCGTAAGCACACGCAGCAGATGATGATGTCAGAGGGGAAGGACGGTGTCACCTTGTGGGAAGGGACAATCAGATAAGCAATAGGATCCAAAGGGAAGGGAAGCACGCACATCTCAGAAGACTCTACAGGTGCTGAACAAAAAAATTTAAAGAAGGGTTGTCCGCACACCTTGTGTCTGCTCCCAGGAAACCTTTATTGAATAAACAACGTCGGGTACGTCGGGTACCTGACGATGACCCGGGTACGTCGGGTACCTGACGAAGACCCGGAAGGGTCGAAACGTTCTTTATTCAATTCAAGTTTCCTGGGAGCAGATACACGGTGTGCGGACAACAGTTATTTCACTATCAGACAGACCGACAGACAGACAGACAGACAGACAGACAGACAGACCCACAGACGAAGGACTGAGCCTCAGACAGACAGACAGACGAAGGACTGAGCCTCAAACAGACAGACAGACAGACTTACAGACAGACCGACAGACGAAGGACTGAGCCTCAAACAGACAGACAGACAGACAGACAGACAGACAGACAGACCGACAGACGAAGGACTGAGCCTCAAACAGACAGACAGACAGACAGACGAAGGACTGAGCCTCAGACAGACCGACAGACGAAGGACTGAGCCTCAAACAGACAGACAGACAGACAGACAGACAGACAGACAGACAGACAGACAGACAGACAGACAGACAGACAGACGAAGGACTGAGCCTCAAACAGACAGACAGACAGACGAAGGACTGAGCCTCAGACAGACAGACAGACAGACAGACAGACAGACAGACAGACAGACAGACGAAGGACTGAGCCTCAAACAGACAGACGAAGGACTGAGCCTCAGACAGACAGACAGACCGACAGACAGACAGACCGACAGACGAAGGACTGAGCCTCAGATAGACAGACAGACATACAGACAGACAGACAGACAGACAGACAGACAGACAGACCGACAGACGAAGGACTGAGCCTCAAACAGACAGACAGACTTACAGACATTTAAAACAAAGACCACCAGAAGGAGGTCAGCAGCATGGTTGACCACCAACATTCACTTCATACATCCCATTATAGCAGACCTGCACGCAAGCTGTAGATACACCTCCAGTATGCATGCAACAAGAACAGCTTCAACATGTGTGCACAGGCGTGCACGTGCGCACACGCACACGTACACGCACACACAGAGCAGAGCAATATACAGTTACGCACCCCTGGCTATTCTTGTCGGACAGCTCATCTGGTTGTGTTCCAGCCAGAGGGCCGAGGGTGTCACCGTCATTGTTTTTGGCTCGCCGGTTTGCTGACTGCACGGTTGCTAATGACCTTCAACCTTCCCATTCATTACGGGAATGATTATTGTCCCGGTTGGATGCAATGCGGGGACCGGTCTGTGTGTGGCCTGGCACGGCCTAGCCTGGACCAGCCCGGCCCGGCCCCGGCCTTCCTGCCTGTGGGTCTGAATGCTCTGCTCCCCCACAGGGAGCTTGGCTTCAGCCCGTGTCCCTCGGGGCTGCTCACATACCAATAATACAGTACAGAACAGAACCCAAGGCGCTTTATCCAGGATTCATTTTCAGTGCTTTTGCAAAATGGACAAAAAAAAAAGAGAGAATGCTGCGACAAATACAGTCAGCCCCAAGGGGACAGAGCTGAGGCCAGGCAACATGGAAAAGGGGCTAATATTGTTGTTGAACGCATCATTTGAAACCGCTCGTATTGGTCGGTGGTGGAAGCGCCTCTCTCGCATGTGGGCGGATGCTGCAGAGGAGTCGCTCGCTGACTGACTGAAGGGCTCCTGGTTGGAGCTTCGTGACAGCGATATGCATCTCGCATGTCATTGTCTTAGACACGGAGCCTGCGGATGAAACGTCCCATTACCAGGCAGTGTGGTTTGTAAGCTCCAAACTTTATGAAGTCCTATGTCAACACCCCTCCACCACCATCTCCTCCATCCATCCCCATCCCCGGATTCCACTGGAAAGCCTCAGGAATCCTCCACATTGTATGTAACCCCCACCGCCCCATAGGGGGCTTGTGGTCGGATAGGTTATTACCGAGGATCTGTGGAGATAAGTTAGTCCTGGTAATATTTCTTAAGTTCCTCCGAGTTTGGGCTTGATGAAATAAATCTGATTTGTCATCATCTCGGGGTGCAGAGAAGGAACACATGTGGATGTGATAGAAGCCCATTGTGTTTAGCGTTACCTAACAGACCTGTGCCCAATAAGGGAGTGTACATTGTAATGTGGGGAGCAATGTGAGAAATGAAATGCCAAAAGAACCGACTTGAGCAGTTAACTCTGTGTGGCCTATAACTGGGCATGGTGCTGAAACCAGAACGTGATTCCTATCGCTGTCATTAAGACGCCATTAGTTCCAGCGCTGCCAGATTCAGCCGAGCCTGAAAATGGTATGTTTGGGCACGTGTACTGTACTGTACACATGCACACAAACGGAATAAAAGACATGCACGCACACATGCCAGTGTTGAGCAATTTTGTTTTTTAGTTTTAGTCATAGTCTTTTGAATAAACCGGGTGCAATACTTAGTTTAGACAGTTTTTGGTTTAGACTAGTCATTGGTTAGACCAGTCATTAGTCCTACAACTACAACCTATCTCAAACCCTCACCCTAAACCTAACCTCCCACGGGGCAGCACACCTAAACCTAACCTTAACCCATGTCTAACCAATGACTAGTCTAAACTAAGTATGCACCCCGAATAAACCTTCATTGAATTTTTGTCATATTTTAGTCATCTGACATGTTTGTTTTAGTCTAGTTTTTGTTGACTAAATCTACAGTTTATTTTGTCGACAATTTGTTTTTGATGATGGCGTCGTAATGACTGATTTTACACTTCTTTGCATGCTGAAAATGGACGATCTTGCTAGATCTGGTATTTTGAGAACACAAACAGCCTAATAATTTTTCCACCACTATGTCTTGTTTGTGTTACCGTGCGACGCACGCGGCGCGTGCGTGATTGTCCGCCCTCAGCACGTGTTTGTCATTCGCCGTGTTCTAACGTAACCTGTGCCTCATTGACCGAGGTCTACG
>NC_136806.1:15463399-15510899 GCF_951216825.1 Electrona antarctica
GACTGAGTTTTGCCAAGTTATAAGCTGAAATAAAACCAAATACGATAGAAAACACATGTTTTTATTTTAATGCTCAAAAAATCTTGGTTTAAGTGACATGACATGATGGGTGCTTTTCCAGTACGTTTACCAGGCAATAGCAGTATAGTACTCATCTGACAGCTCACTGGCCTTGTGGTTAGAGTGTCCGCCCTGAGACTGGGAGGTCGGGGTTCCATTGGATCCCCCGCCGGGTCATACCAGAGACTCTGGATTGGGGTAACTATTCAAAAATGTTTTAAAAAAACAAAACAAAGGCAAAGACGTTTAGGGAAAAAGCCCAAACCACACCAATGCAACTAGTCGCAACTCCTTGCAACAAAACTGTTTTAAGGACATGTCACACCAATGCAACTCCTTGCAACAAAACTGGTTTAAGGACATGTCACACCAATGCAACTCCTTGCAACAAAACTGTTTTAAGGACATGTCACACCAATGCAACTCCTTGCAACAAAACTGGTTTAAGGACATGTCACACCAATGCAACTCCTTGCAACAACACTGGTTTAAGGACATGTCACACCAATGCAACTCCTTGCAACAAAACTGTTTTAAGGACATGTCACACCAATGCAACTCCTTGCAACAAAACTGGTTTAAGGACATGTCACACCAATGCAACTCCTTGCAACAAAACTGTTTTAAGGACATGTCACACCAATACAACTCCTTGCAACAAAACTGTTTAAGGACATGTCACACCAATGCAACTCCTTGCAACAAAACTGGTTTAAGGACATGTCACACCAATGCAACTCCTTGCACCTGCCACTGGGATAATGGTTGCCACATGCAACTACTTGGTGCAAGGAGTTGTATGGCGAATCATTGCCGTGGTTTGGGCTTAATGGGTAAGACACTGGCGAAAATAGGATCCCCTGAGTCCAACCACCCCAGGCCAGATATCCAGGCCAGGTCTCCATCCTCCACCCCAGGCCAGATAGCCAGGCCAGGTCTCCATCCTCCACCCCAGGCCAGGTCTCCATCCTCCACCCCAGGCCAGATAGCCAGGCCAGGTCTCCATCCTCCACCCCAGGCCAGATAGCCAGGCCAGGTCTCCATCCTCCACCCCAGGCCAGATAGCCAGGCCAGGTCTCCATCCTCCACCCCAGGCCAGATAGCCAGGCCAGGTCTCCATCCTCCACCCCAGGCCAGGTCTCCATCCTCCACCCCAGGCCAGATATCCAGGCCAGGTCTTCATCCTCCACCCCAGGCCAGGTCTCCATCCTCCACCCCAGGCCAGATAGCCAGGCCAGGTCTTCATCCTCCACCCCAGGCCAGGTCTCCATCCTCCACCCCAGGCCAGATAGCCAGGCCAGGTCTTCATCCTCCACCCCAGGCCAGATAGCCAGGCCAGGTCTCCATCCTCCACCCCAGGCCAGATAGCCAGGCCAGGTCTCCATCCTCCACCCCAGGCCAGGTCTCCATCCTCCACCCCAGGCCAGATAGCCAGGCCAGGTCTCCATCCTCCACCCCAGGCCAGATAGCCAGGCCAGGTCTTCATCCTCCACCCCAGGCCAGGTCTCCATCCTCCACCCCAGGCCAGATAGCCAGGCCAGGTCTTCATCCTCCACCCCAGGCCAGATAGCCAGGCCAGGTCTCCATCCTCCACCCCAGGCCAGATAGCCAGGCCAGGTCTCCATCCTCCACCCCAGGCCAGGTCTCCATCCTCCACCCCAGGCCAGATAGCCAGGCCAGGTCTCCATCCTCCACCCCAGGCCAGATAGCCAGGCCAGGTCTCCATCCTCCACCCCAGGCCAGATATCCAGGCCAGGTCTCCATCCTCCACCCCAGGCCAGATAGCCAGGCCAGGTCTCCATCCTCCACCCCAGGCCAGGTCTCCATCCTCCACCCCAGGCCAGATAGCCAGGCCAGGTCTCCATCCTCCACCCCAGGCCAGATAGCCAGGCCAGGTCTCCATCCTCCACCCCAGGCCAGATAGCCAGGCCAGGTCTCCATCCTCCACCCCAGGCCAGATAGCCAGGCCAGGTCTCCATCCTCCACCCCAGGCCAGATAGCCAGGCCAGGTCTCCATCCTCCACCCCAGGCCAGATAGCCAGGCCAGGTCTCCATCCTCCACCCCAGGCCAGGTCTCCATCCTCCACCCCAGGCCAGATATCCAGGCCAGGTCTCCATCCTCCACCCCAGGCCAGATATCCAGGCCAGGTCTCCATCCTCCACCCCAGGCCAGGTCTCCATCCTCCACCCCAGGCCAGATATCCAGGCCAGGTCTCCATCCTCCACCCCAGGCCAGGTCTCCATCCTCCACCCCAGGCCAGGTCTCCATCCTCCACCCCAGGCCAGATATCCAGGCCAGGTCTCCATCCTCCACCCCAGGCCAGATATCCAGGCCAGGTCTCCATCCTCCACCCCAGGCCAGGTCTCCATCCTCCACCCCAGGCCAGATATCCAGGCCAGGTCTCCATCCTCCACCCCAGGCCAGATATCCAGGCCAGGTCTCCATCCTCCACCCCAGGCCAGGTCTCCATCCTCCACCCCAGGCCAGATATCCAGGCCAGGTCTCCATCCTCCACCCCAGGCCAGGTCTCCATCCTCCACCCCAGGCCAGGTCTCCATCCTCCACCCCAGGCCAGATATCCAGGCCAGGTCTCCATCCTCCACCCCAGGCCAGATATCCAGGCCAGGTCTCCATCCTCCACCCCAGGCCAGATATCCAGGCCAGGTCTCCATCCTCCACCCCAGGCCAGGTCTCCATCCTCCACCCCAGGCCAGATATCCAGGCCAGATATCGGGGTTAGAATAAGCTGAGATTTCCTGGCGGCTGATACGTAACAGAGCGAGAGGCCTGAGTGGTCCATCCACATCTACTGCTGGACGAGGGGGGGGGGGGGGCTCGAGGGGGGTCAAAGGGCATGTCAGAGGTCACGTGTGAGCAAGATGAAGAGAGCCTGGGTTAACCTCGTTGAGGAGGTACCACAACCCAGATGGTCTGGAGGAGGAGATGAAGAGCATGTAGGCATGGGAACACGTGCACTCATAAATCCGCACGTGCATTGTAGTGTGTGTGTGTGTGTGTGTGTGCGTGTGTGCGTGTGTGTGTGCGTGCGTGCGTGTGTGCGTGCGTGCGTGCGTGCGCAAATCCAAATAATGGAAGTGGATGGTCTGTCCTCCATACTTAGCAATTAAGGAGTTTGTTTTCTGAAGTCCTGTTAGCAGCCTCAGACACTCTCTCCATTAATCTTTCAGGGCTTAGAATGGCCATATCAGGTGTTAATGTATATTTACCATGAAACTCACCCTGGCTCTGTTATGGTGTAAGCTGTTCCTAATGTGGACTTAATTATGGTCTGGAAGGCACAGCAGGTGAGACTAATTAGGGTGTGTGTGCGTGTGCGCGTGTGTGTGTGCGTGTGCATACTCGCTCGTGTTATTTCTCTGTGTGTGTGCCTGAGAGATGGAAGGGAAATAATCATTTTCAACCTGGCAGTCATAATTTGGGCATTTCATAAGTGCAAAAACACTGGAAAAATAATCAAAATAAAAAACGGAAATTTTGGAATACGCCTGAGAGAGATAATAATGTCCATATGTAACATGTATAAGAGACAAGACATATATGTGTGTGTGTGTGTGTGTGTGTGTGTGTGTGTGTGTGTGTGTGTGTGTGTGTGTGTGTGTGTGTGTGTGTGTGTGTGTGTGTGTGTGTGTGTGTGTGTGTGTGTGTGTGTGTGTGTGTGTGTGTGTGTGTGTATACATACAGTACGGGCCATGCGACCAACTGCGAGTAGTGTTCCTCGCTGTCCCCTGGTTAGCTGTCGCCCCCCCCGGGGGCCCCCCGGGGCCAACAACCACACAGAAACATGTCCCTGCCGTCTCAGTGGGAGCTCTGTGTGTGTATAAGCTTTGTGTGTGTATAAGTATAACTGCCTCCTGTTGGAACACACACCGACGCCGCGGTTAGCTGGAAATAATGAGCTTTTTAAACGGCATTATAAAAGTGTTATTATCAAAGGAGATATAAATCTGAGTTGAGTTAAGCTCAGGAAGCAGCGTAACTGTTTTGGTGCAGGTCTCTTAGTTAGCTCATCGGCAGTGGGACTAGTACTATTCCTCCGGAGAGGCATCTGATGCCTCATTTCCGAAAGAATTAGAGGGTGACAAAAAGGTAATGACTTATGTTCTATTTAACACAATTTTTGCCAAGGAGGCGTCCTTTGGTCTTTTTTATTGATATAAAAAAAAACATATTTCTCCTTCTGCAATGTACTCCTTGTTGATCTGCGCATGCGCACTGCCGTTCACTTCCTTGTTTGCGGCTCGAAAAGAATGCCTCGTATCTTCTAATCTAGGGAACTCTCCATGGTTTTGATGTTCTGTCTTCATTTCTGACCTCAGCATGCCTCTCGCCTTCTAGAGAGACTTTAGCGTGACCAGCGTGAGGTAAGAATGGAAGATTATGCCTCCTGGTTTTGGGAGGGGCTTTTCAGAGTAAAATCTGCCATATCTGACGGCACTCTAGCGCCTTTATTTTTGAAATATGCTGGCGCATCCGTTGTGTTAAAACAAGAAATGACTCAAGTCTTTATATACAGTATTAGCTTGCATTCCATTCTCTTGCATATTGTAGCTTAGTGGGGCTTTCTGTAGTCACATTTGCAGTCTCTAGTCTCTCACACACACACACACACACACACACACATACACACACACACACACACACACGCACGCACGCACGCACGCACGCACGCACGCACACTGTTTCCAACTCTGCGTGATAGTCTAATTACCTCCTGTCCTGGCTCGTCTGCCCAATAAAATTCAAATCTCACTCCAGACGAGCATTTCCTGTTTGGCAGGAAGCTCCAAATGAACATGAGCGATAAGGTCTTTTTGCATAAAGATGGCAGAGGGACGAGGAGGCCAGGTCACGTTCAGGACTTGATTGTACTCGGGGGCAAACTCCTCGTGCTGATAGAGATTGTTCCGATCCCGATAATTCACTTACTTTCATTTGATGTTCTCTTATCACGGTGAGGACCCGCAGACAGGTCCCATGATGCACTTGACACGGCATGAGAATCATTATGGGGTCCAAATGTGCTGACATGTTGCGAGATGCTATCGCGCATTAATCCGCTGCTTTGTAGATGTGATACCGTGATAGGGTCGTGAAGTTACAACAGTGGGAACAGGGGATTTGTGTCGGGAGGCCACGTTATAAGTTGGCCACAAAGATATAGGTTGACGACATGTATACTGTAGGGCCTCTGTGTGCTCGTCGGGGGGGAGCGGCGGGTACCATTTTGATTCAGTTAGCTGGTTAGTGTTCTCATGACCTTGACAAGCTGTTGTCACCTTCACCAGAAGCATTCCAGCAAACCAGTGCTCCTTTCTCTCCCCACATCTACAGCACCGCCAGACACCATCCGATCCGATCGCGTTCGTATTACCGAGGGCTCGCCTTCCAAAAAGAATGGCTGGCTTTCAAAGGCATGACTTTGGGCTTGTTTCTGATCATGTCCAATTGTGGCTATATTGTAATCAAATAAGGCATGTTTTGTCTGTGGGAGATATACAGTATGTTAGAGCGAGGTTGTACCTGCTACAGAGCTGCCAGCGTTTGGTTTGTAAGTCTGTTAATGAGAGGTGGTATCATGTCCTATGCCTGTATTAGAACCTCATGTGTCAAGGCCACTTCTGATCATTTCCGTCATTCTTTCAAAAACAAAATTCCAGATGCTCAGCATTTCCCCCTGCCCGGTCCGATATTCGTTCTCTCTCTTCCCCGTCCCCCCTTTTCTTCATATCGATGCATTTCTACTACATGCAATTTAGAAGAAAGTACAGGCGGTGGGCCTGCCTTGCCCTGTCATTCAGTGGCACTGCACAAAGTGAAAACACATTGGGTGTTAATTTGGTGTTGGGGCTGGAGAGTGGCTCTGGCTTTTCTCAAGCAGCTCTTTGAAACACAGGGGCCCGTCATGAAGCGCAGGGGCCCGTATACCCGTACGTGTTGAGGGCATATGGCCCTGTGACTTTCACTGCAATACAACGCAGCTCTGGAAGTCTGTGTGGAGATATAAAGTTACAGCAGAACGTCTGCTGAAGTCGACGGTCATTTACTGAATATTGTCGGGACGGAAACCTGGCATATCCCAAACCATTACATGTAGTTCCAATGTAGTTAGTATTTAGTTCTTGTTAATTTAGTTTCATTGGTTAATTGTTCGTAGAAAAACCCACAGACATACGGAAGCACTTTCAACCTGACGTACCTATTTTGCGTGTAACATTACAAACCTTTCCAAAATATTCTCGTTGTATGCTTGTGTTGTGTGACACTTTCATATGACGCAATGAGGAAGTATAAAGCGCACGCACGCACGCACGCACGCACGCACGCACGCACGCACGCACTATCTTCTCCCTTATGTCATCCTGAGGGTTGCATCCTTCTTCAATTCAGTGCATCTTTTCCGTCTGGCTCCATGTTTCCTTCAGTCCAATATATCAAACTGTGGACAAATAAGTGTCACAGTTATTACTAGAGAGATCGTCAGACCCCGAAGGAGAATGTGTGTCTTATTTCAGGTCAAACGTTATAGGGATTATCTAATATCTATTTCAAGTAGCTGATCTTTGTTGATCTGCTTTTGTTTTTAAATGGAACATTCTGCATGATGAATACTTTTACTTTTGGTACTTTAAGCACATTTTGACGTCAATACTTTTGTACTTTTACTTGAATACAGGACTTTTATACTTAAGTGAGTTTTTCTACACATTGTGGTATTGCTACTTTTACTGAGTGAGAAATCTGAGTAGTTCTTCCACCGCCGGCTATTGGAATAGGGAGGTCGTCAGACCCTGCAGAAGTAGCCTGGGGTCCACCTATGCTTTCTATGGCATAGGCAGCTCCCGGCAGGATCCGCCGGGAGAATCTAGACGCAGCTGCACGACATGAGACTAATTAATTAGAGCGACAGAGAGAGGAGTGTGTGTGTGTGTGTGTGTGTGTGTGTGTGTGTGTACGTGTGTGCGTCAATTTAACAAAGCTGCAGACGATCAGAAATCAGCAGAGAGTGATCGACTTTTGCGCTACTCTATGCCGAATTGAAGTGGACTCGGACCCAGACTTTTTTTTTCTCCCTGGGTTTCTCTGGGTTTCCGAGGCTACTGCAGCAGTGGTGTAAAGTATCTAAGTACATTAAAGTTCTGTACTTAAGTACTAGGTATTTTTACTTTACTTGAGTATTTCCAATTTCCAATACTTATTTACTTCTACTCCATTACATCGCTGATCCAATTATTGTACTTTTACTCCGCTACAATTAAGTGAACATTTTAGTTACTAGTTACTTTGTAGATTTTGATTAGCGATGTGAGTTTATAGATCGGAGATTTGTAAACATCTTTGAAAACATGGGACATTCTGCTTAACGAGTACTTTCTACTTTTGGTACTTTTAAGTAAAGTTGTATGCCAATACTTTCACTCAAGTACATTGAATTCCGGACTTGTATAACAAAGTGGTTCTACATTTTTGCAGTATTGATACGTTTACTATAAGTAAAGTAAAAAGAAATGCAAACAATGAGTACTTTTTTTCCACCACTGCCTTGTAGGAGAAAGTGTGTAGTCTAGGAATGGATGTATATGTGGGCAGGTCAGAGGTCAAGGATTAAAGTAGTAGTTTATCACATCAGGCCTGCACAGTCAGTGCCGATCGGGAAACAAACACCATGATTGATCGCAGAGCCTTTAACCTAGCCTAGCCTCACCACAGGCCCTCCGTTTGACCCAATCACGGTATCCAATGTCACTGAGCTCATTAAAGGGAGCGCGCCGATTGGGCCGGAGAAATCCTTTGGCAAAGCCTTGCTTCCTCTGTGGTTTCCCTAGGTTACCCGGTTGTCGTGGGAACAGCGCAGGGGATGGGAAGTGAGTCCTTTTTTTAAAACTGTGTACAGATTCTCTTCGTGCCTAATTTAAACACACGGGGATGTTATAAATGTTTGTGTCTGCTGTGTTTTTAGTGGCAGCCCTGTATTATACAGACTTTCCCCGTGCCTCTCTCCACATATTTAAGCTCCTATGCGCTCCGGGCCGGCTGGCCACACAGTCAAATTCTTAGTGTCCATTTAACTCCGAAGAGACTACTAAATGGATACTGTTCCATTTGGTATACACTCTCTTCCGAGTTGAATGAAAACCGAGCATTTTCCTGTGCGCGCACGGTGCGGTGCTGGGAATCGGTCAAAGAAGCATGTCTTGACACTTGTTAGATTTAGGAACTGGACGGATCGTGGGTGTTTTCCCCATGCAGGCTGACTTATGTTGTGAAGAGAAATGGATGTTTTCCTGGAGGAGTACCAAGCTCTGCGTTGCAGATGAGAAACTGCGCCCAGGTGATGCTCGTTTCGTCCACCATTTGTGGGGCTCTTCCTCGTCATTCTCACGCCAACCACACTTACATACAAGAGTTTCCACATTCTCATGACAACATCACTGCAGATTTGTGGGGGGAGGGGATGGGGGGGGAATAATGGTTCTTTTAGAACTTTTTTTTTTTTTTCACAGCTGGTGTTCCAACAACACAGAGGGGCTGATCTGTTGTCCATTTCCACTGGAGCAATTAGAAATAAGAAGCCACCCTGCTCAAGGGCACTATACGTCCATCATGGATAGCATGTTCAGTTTTGTGGGGAGAATGCGTTTCATTCACTCTGTCTGTATAGGCTCTACATCCCCACCGCGTCTTTCTGTCTGTATAGGCTCTACATCCCCACCGCGTCTTTCCGGCCCATCCAGGGATCAGTGACCTTCTTCGTGCCACAAGGACCCAGGCTAGCCTTTAGGCTATCGCCACCCACCGGCTAATACCCGGGTAATCAATCACGGAACAAAAAGACCTACTGAATACTGGTGTGCGTGTGTGTGTGTGTGCGTGTGTGTGTGTGCGTGCGTGCGTGCGTGCGTGCGTGCGTGCGTGCGTGCGTGCGTGCGTGCGTGCGTGCGTGCGTGTGTTTGACACTGATCTGGAGATATGGGCCTGGTGGTGGTTAAACCAACGCTGGTGAAACAGACAGACGGCACAGATGAAAACCCATCCATGGTCTTTCCCACGACCACTTCCACATTCCCTTTAATGTTGGCCATCCTTAACAAACAGCACATGTTCCTGTTGGCGGAGAGAGGCATTGTTTTGCTTTGCGGTGTAATTCCTTCTCTTTACCCACACGGGGCGGATGAAATGTTACCGTCACTCGCTTCCATAAGGGGGGTGGTGTGTGTGGTCGGGGGGGGGGGGGCCTCGAGCTCGGTGTTGTTGGCGTGTTGGTGTGAGGAGGGGGATAATTGGGGGGCACGTCTGTTGTGTGTTCAGATTAGATGAGGGGATGAGATAGACGTTGGTGGTAATCTAATGTCATGCCCACCGCCTGCAGAGGCAGGTGGAAGGAGAGATGTAACGATACCTAACTAACTGCGTGTGTGTGTGTGTGTGTGTGGGGGGTGGGGGGGGGGGGTGTGTGTGGGTGGGTCGGTGTGGCTTTTACTTTTGCTTACTTACCACACTTTTCAAGCATGATATGTGCATATACTCACGATGACGTATGGGAAGACCAAAGCCCATTATCTTTTCTTCTCTACATTTAGCTTTCCTCACCCACTTCTTTACGTTAAACATTTCTTGAACTATCACTTTTCGCCCTTTCTCACATTATTCATCTCCTCCTCCGCCTCCCCCCTCTTTAATGTCTCTAATCTCATCTCCTTTTGCTGCGAGATTTTAGCTGGGATTTCCATCATTGGATTCTGTGTTTTACAGATAAGAATCATGGGCCAATGAATCACTGTGAAATACAACCAGTGTAAGCATATCCCCTTCTCCTCCGCGTGCCAATCCTCTCTCTACGCTGACTGTAGCTCTTCCAGAACCCAGTTCTCCGTGGAACGAACGGCCTTACGGTTCCGCGGGGCCTGTGTTTCTGTCTTGTGCAGAGGATGAGTGGATGAGCCCCTCCGAAGGCCCTGGCCGAAGGGCTTGGCGCTACACCAAATGAAAAGGTCCCATGCAATGCGCGCGTTGGCGTGTAACACTGTAGTGCGGCCAGTGAATGAACACACGTGCGTTCGGCACACCGCCAGCACTATCGCCGCTGCTCCTGTGCAGCAGCATTGCTGCTTCCCCGACTGGGTCTGCTGTTTTCGAGTCTCCTCCCAGGCTCCCACCGAGTGGTTAAGAAACTGTTGGACGACCAAAAACACCAGCGGGGGTTTCCTGTGTGTTGCGTTACATTGAAAATCGGTGACCTATATGAATATTGTTTAGAATGGAAGCAACAGCTGTACCTTGTAGAAAAAAATCACACCCGTGTGAAGTGAGTGGTGCAACTCTGTGTGGGGGTTCCCGGGGTTTCCCCAGAAGTTCCAGACCCACAGGAACGTGCCCAGGCGGCCGGCCCTGTTCCGGCGAGCCGCCCTACGTCTGAAATGGTTGAGAAATGACAGAGTTACCATGTGGGGGTCCCCAGGGGATCCCTCTACTGTAATGTACTGTACTGTACTGTCACACCCGAAATCATCATATATACAGTTTGTGTGCGTGCGTGCGTGCGTGCGTGCGTGCGTGCGTGCGTGCGTGTGCATCTGTTTGGCCAGAGTAGGAATCAACAAGGTGCTCTTTGGTACAACTGGGTGACAGAATTTATGCAAAAAAAAGAGGAGACCAAGGCACTCTTGTATGAGAAGGTAAAAAGCCTTTAATACGGTGGCTAATGCATTTGCAAAAGTTAAAATGCACCTACGCGTTGCTGCGGCGTTTGCAACAACTGAAATAGTCTCGCAGAGAGGGCCTGCGGGCCCTGGAGCTGAAGCGCCACTACGTTCCATTGCTAATCCGGGCCTGACCAGAGGTGCTGGAGTCCATCTGGTCATGTATGTGAGTCCATCTGGTCATGTATGTGTGTTGAGCAGCAGGCCCACAGTGTCGGAGCATCCAACTGGCGCGCCGTGATCAAATCCTGGCCCTTTGTTTTACCTCCCTGTGTTGTTACTATACCTGTCATGGAGTTGGAGAGAGGGCGGGTTTACGTCTGAGTAGCCTACAGGCAATTGTGAATGTCTGTTTGCGTAAGAGGTATTTGTATACTTGAGTATTTCCACTTTCCAATAGCCTACTTTCTACTCCACTACATCTCAGAGGCAATCATTGCATTTTCTTTCCCACTCCCGAAAACTTTAGTTACTAGTTACTTTGTAGATTTGGATTATTGTTATTACGAAACATACAACCACTGCATTTTGGCCGATCTACAAGCTCACGCATTGTCAGCTTGTAGATCGGCCAAAATGTAGTGGACCTGCTATTTTCAAAAGATTTGTAATACATTTGAAAACTTGAAATGGGACATTCTGCATAATGAGTACTTTATACCTTTTATACACTTTAAGCAATATTTTATACCAATATACTTAACATTTTGAATTCCGGACTTTTAACTTTTTAACTTTTTCTATTGCAGTATTTGCTACTTTTACTTAAGTAAAAGACCTTTTTGGTGCAGCATTCCTGCAGCCTGTGTGAGTGTCACTCCTCAGACTCTGTGTCTCCGTAACACGCTGTAATGGGATGTAAATGTATGAATAGTTCACATGGACTCGCTGGCAGAGCGCTGAGTAGGAGAGAGTGTTTTTGTTTTACTTGGAGCGACGACATGCAGGCCTCCCGCTCTCCGCGATTTTCACACATGCACTGCGACCCTCGCACTCGCCGTGTTATCATTCATAACACTGCTGATACGCACACACACACACACACACACACACACACACACACACACACTCATAACACTGCTGATACGGGGTTCGGCGAGGGAGGAAGGAGGATGCTGTGCCTCTTATGGGTCACTCGTGTTTGAAATTTCAATCCGAGCGAAGGTTTCATGAAGGGATGTGAGATCAGAGCTTAACCTTCTGAGTCAGCAAGGACATGCCATTCCAACGCACGCACGCACACACACACACGCACACACACAGACACACACACGCACACACGTCTCAAATCAAAGCAGACATACCTCAAAAACGGATTTTCAAAGTCGATTACTTTTGGGAATTTAGGGATAAAGGTTAGCATTCTGTTTCTCAATCTCTTTTGGTTTAAAGGGCTCTGATATGGCTTAACCCATTTAGACCTGAGGACGATTCTACAAAATGGCTTCAAAATTCTGACAGTTTTCTGAAAAACCCATGTTTCTACGTCAGTGGTGCTCAACCTTTTTCATGTCAAGGACCCCCAGAATTATCTGTATCTGGCTGCGGACCCCAATCTGAAAATATGTTGTTCCAGTGACCCCCCCAGAAGCAAAGATTTGAGTTGAAAACGTTCGCTCTGAAAGAGCGCTCAATTGCTATAAAGTAAAGTATAACATAATGCTTGGGTTAAGGATGTTTTATTAGCAAGGTTGGTGTCTTGTGGGGATGACATCATGGAGGGTGTAGGCTATAATCCTCTGGCTATTTGTGAGGGTTCATGGGAGGCGAAGCTGTTCCTGTTCCTGTTACGTTAGGGGATAAGGGGTAAGATAGGACCCTTGGTCTTCCTGTTCCCTACCTCCTTATCCTTGTGCTCTGATGTCATGCACGCACACGCACGCACGCACGCACGCACGCACGCACGCACGCACGCACGCACGCACGCACACACACACACACACACACACACACACACACACACACAGCACTGCAAGGCTCATTGAACGTGAATCCAATCTTATTGTTGTCTGACTGTTCATTTCCCGGGTTCACACGTTGCTCGCGCACATGCACCGCGCACGAACGGACACACGCACACACAGATGCACACACACACACACACACACACACACACACACACACACACACACACACACACACACACACTTGTAGCAATAAGCCCAGTAGTTGGAGGGAGGAAGATTAAGAAGCTGGTTGAAAAGGGCAAAGGTCACTAAACCCCGGCCTCCCAATGATTCTGGGTGATTGGGGGTCAACACTGATTGTTAGTGTGTGTGTGCGTGCGTGCGTGTGTGTGTGTGCGTGCATGTGTGCGTGCGTGCGTGCATGCGTGTTTCCATACAGCTGTAAGAGTCGGGGGCGTGTGTTGATGAGGTCTTAATCAGAGTGCTTACAGCTGGGGTGAAAGTTCAGAGGGTGACACTCCGTTTTGATTGGTCCCCTGGGAAACAACCAGGGCCGGAGGGCCCACAGACGAGGTGGTATTGAAGGGCCACCGTCCCCCTCGCACTCATTTCTATTGGTCATTGTGGCAAGCAGACTGTACACACACACACACACACACACACACACACACACACACACACACACACACAATAGCCCTCGGGTTTGTTATTCCAAGGCATGAGGGTCCCTCTGTGATGTTTAACTCGAGTCTCTCTTTAACCGCCATGCATCTTTTCGACATGCTGCCTTCTCTCTAAACTATAGGACGCCTCGCCTCAGACAGACCTCGCTCTGCCTCCTCGTTCGCTCTGCCGAGAGGAGCGCGTTCACTTTGAGCGTTTTAAAAGCTATCAATCTAAGCGAGGCCCACTGCATGTGTCATTTTGATCGAATGAATAATGAGAGGAATGCTTTATAGGGGTTTTATAGGGAGTCCCCTCTCCCTCACCGCCCGCTGCTTGATCTCGTGCCAGGCGTCTGGCGATGGATGACTCGGATGATTGTGCAGAGTTCAGAGGACTGTGTATGTTAAGGGCTGAGGGGGTGTTTGTGTATATATGGAGATGGGAAAGTATGTGTGTGTACTTGACTCATCTGTTCGCCGTACCTATTAGTGCTGCGCGATTCTTGCTCCAATCAT
The DNA here is from genome assembly GCF_951216825.1 of Electrona antarctica. Lineage (NCBI taxonomy): Eukaryota > Metazoa > Chordata > Actinopteri > Myctophiformes > Myctophidae > Electrona > Electrona antarctica. Next base: position 15,477,267 of record NC_136806.1, read on the forward strand.
GTGAATCTCGATGTTCCTCCACAATAATTGAGATCATGTTCTTCTCACCCGATTCGTAAGTCTCTCTCTTGGAGCAAAAACATAAGAGTAACTGAATGAATTGCACAGCCAACTATAGTGCTGTACGATTCTTGCTCGAATTTAGAAATGAGATTGCATATAGGTGTCTGAATCTAGTTCGCGATCTTTCTTTTTTTTTATTAATCGTACAGCACTAGTACCTATGCTGTTGTTTGCCATCTATCATTCATTTGTTCTGTCTTGTAGTTTGAGATTGTGCTCTCATTTTGTGTTTTTTAAAGAATATCTGGTGGTATTTAGTAGTGCAGATTTAGTAGTGCCATCAGGAGCCTCCTGACTAACTTTTTCACAGGTAGCCCTGGTGCCACCTACTCATTAATTTGGTAGCACCACCACAAATTAGGTAGCACAATGTTTTTCTTTATATAGCGTCATTAGCGTGGTATTAATACAATACATGACCTTATCATGCCCCCACATCGGTCGCCATTTGTTTATGTAGTGGTTTCCACCATTAAAGGTCTTTTATCATAAAACCCCCAAAGGTCACTGTGTAAAACACAGCAACCTACCTGGTTATACTTCAAAACAATGTAAATGATTTCAACCCAACACAAAGTCAATAAAGGCAATACTTATATTCCACACACAGAAAGTCAGTTTAAGGTTTTGTGTTGAAAATGAAATGCAGTCCAAACCTTAATAAAAACATTGGGATTAATAAAGTGACAACTTATCCCAATTACCATTATACAAATTAATTCCTTATTATAATATTTTTACATTTTGGAAAAATTCTTAATCCTTTTCCTTGTCTTCATGGCCAACTTGTGAAAGCTGCATGCTTTTATTGTGAAGGCAAAAGTTTCTGAATGTTCTCAGTTCTCAGAGCCTGCATATCTCCGCGTGCTGAAAATAGCTGATCTACAAACTCACAACGCATCGCGGACGCAGCGCTTTGTGAGCTTGTAGATCAGCTATTTTCAGCACGGAACACGTTGTACGACAAAGAATAAATCAGGGATCAGTGCGCTTCACTCACTGAGGAGGGAGATGTCTTTTGTTGACACATACCTCCTCGATGCAAAAATAACAAGCTATTGGAAGCTATTTTTTGTGGCACATTATGTTTAATCAAACAACAACAAGTTTACTACTGAACTAATGATTGCTGGCTGTGTGACATTGGTTAACTAAGGGCCTGTGTACTTAAGCCTTACTGTGTTGCCCCCTCGGTCTATGACCTGACGAAGATGTAACTGAAACATCGAAACGTTGTCACTTTTTACTTGCACCCTGTTATTACACTAAGGGCCTAAATTGTCTGAGCTGCTCCAGTGCCTCCTTTTCGCATGTAACCTGTCCTGCTTCTGAGATGCACCAGATTGGTCTGCCATAGGCTAGAGGCGTGGTTGGAACTGCCTTCTACAACAACAAGTTTACCTCCTCACTCAGTGTTTGGGTCGGGAGTCGGCTGTCTGCGTAGATGACTGCATGCAGTTACATGCACGCTGTGTGCTCCAGTGAAATTGTACAGCTGAGAAAGATATAGTTAATTAGTGTCGGATAAGGGCTTATTGCCGTTGGTGGGTATTCGTGAACGATCGTTCTTTGAACGCGTTCAGGGACAACACTGGGCGTCAGGCGAACGTCCAATGTTTTTATCAATGGAACGGGCAAGCACTGCGGGATGTTTTTTTTTTTCCTCCACTCATCCTTCCTGCAAGTCGCACCGGTGCGACCTCGTTACATTTGAACATTAAGAAATTAAGTTAATTAATTAATCATATATGCGAACTATTAAGTCGCATCAAGTCTCTGTGCGTGTGTATGTCTGTAATATGTCTGTAATCTGTAATCTGTAGTCTGTAATCTGTGCGTGTGTATGTCTGTAATACGTCTGTAATCCACGTAACTCGAGAACCGCAGGTGCCCAGTGTCGAGTCGGTCGGACCCACGGTTGTCCAGAACCGCCCCAAAAGGCCTCTGCCCGGGCTCTGTACAGGGGCCCCTGCCCAGTGTCCACATCTGGAGGTGGCCTGTTCTGACATCATTCTGACGTCTGGCATCTGCATAGACTCCATATTTGGGCATGCCTGACAAAGAACTCCATATATGGGCATAAAAGGGACACAGACATAATACTGTATCTGGGTGGGGCATGCATTTCCAACTTGCATCGTTCCAAGTAGGCCAGTGCCCAACGGGCACCGCTCAAGTAAATAGAATGCGTAATAATAAGTAAGGTGGTACTTGTAGCAGTAAGTAGTAAGTAATGCTGTTTTACAGATTTTAAAACCTAATAAGTGCGTGCAAAAACAGCATCACACATGTGTCTAGTGAATGACCATAGAGTAGGATTTAAAATACTCTATACATAGAAAATGTACAGAATAAAAAACATTGGCATTACAGTACAATATGCAGTCATGTAGCAGGATTAATACGTTAAGTATGTGCAAGTAGCTGTCAGTACTATGTGGTGCATTACAACAATTCTGGCTTCGGTACAATCCAAAAAGAAAAGACGTAATATTTCGTGCGAGGCGGTTGTGCAAGACAATGTCCAGAAATTCCATGTGTGTGCTGAGCTGTGCTCTGTTGCTGAGCAGGTATTCTATTTACAGGCTAAAAGAGAAAGCTGACCTGGCATTTGGGTCATTGTTCAAAGCTCGGGAATATATTGGATTCACATTGCGTGTGTTCTTGCGAACATCTGCCCTGTTGATCCAATCTGATATGGAAGCCGTTTCTTTTTTGCAAGGGGGCGGTGGTGGGGGCGGGGGGTGAGTGTGTCTGTGTGTGTGGGGGGGGGAGCACTACTAGACTGTTTATTCTCTGCCCGATGTTTGCATGCTGGTGTTTACTCAAGTCCGGCCTGTGGCGTTCCTCGATGGCTCCCCGAGATAAATAGGCGGTCTGTATAGGCGGTCTGTGTCGCAACGGATCAGTGAGAGCGAGCGAGCGAGTGAGAGGGAGATGACGAGACGTTGGATCGCTGGGCCCGGCGGCTCTGCTGCCAAGACAGAGATGGATCCTGTGGTTTTGCTGTTGGACGCAAACATCACTTTTTTTTTTAATGTTTTTTTTACTGCGACCGATTTAGCATGCACGCAGCGAGCAAACAATGGACGTTATACAGTTAGGTGCTGAATGCTCTGCCCATTTATTATTAAATAAATATATTAGCATGGACTGATAGCCAAGGTTCTTCTGCTGCTTCTTTTCTTCTTCATTCTTTGTCTCTTTTTCAGTCGCGACGCATTGTGAGCTTGTAGATCGGCTATTTTCAAAGATTGTTATACATTTAAATGAGACATTACTTTTGGTACTTTTAAGTACATTTTGAAACCAATACTTTTGTTCTTTTACTCAAGTAAATGTTCAATTCTGGACTTTTACTTGTAACAGAGTATTTCCATATTTCTATATTGCAGTATTGATACGAAGTTAAAACCTTGAGTACTTTTTCCACCACTGCCCACACACATGCACGTACAGCATGCATATACATGTGTGTGCGAGTGCACATACACTCAACATGCACTCGTGCCAATAAGGCCTGTACCTCCAGCAGCAGATAGAGTTGTGTATCATCGTGCTGCATGTCGCTGACGTTCTTCCATTCACCCGTAGAGCAGTGGTTCTCAAAGTGGGGTCCGGGGACCCCCAGGGGTCCTTGAGGGAGTTCCAGGGGGTTCCCAGCTAAATGATAGTTTGGAACCAAATGGACCCTTATGGGTCTGCAACTCAATGGACCCTTATGGGTGTACAAATTTGTACAAATGTGTACACTCAGAGTTTGATTAACATTGATTTTACAATATAAACGGGTGCCAGAGATAGAAATGCCATTAAATGGGGGTCCGTAGCCTATTGCATGTCAAACATGGGGGTCCTTGAAATGAAAATGGTTGAGAATCACTGCTAAAAATCTATTCGTATGGGGGTCTCTGCATGGCATATCTTTTCAAATGGAGGTCCTAATGGAGGGCTAATTAGTGTCAATTTGGGGGTCCTTGTCATGGAAAGGTTTGAGGACCACTTGCCGTAGAGAGATGGAGAAATAGACAGAAAGGAGGGATGATAAGTTGATGGATGAGCTTTGGTTGTCGTATTGCCTCCCATCTGGGATGCTGAACCACAGTTTGTTTTGAGTTAATGTGGTCTCCATAGTGAGCCTCCGATGCTGCTTTCATGCCTTTGGTATTTTTTTGCCCATATTTGTTTTTGTGTCGTTCTTCAACACAAATGAAGCGCTTAGACACTTTTTTTTGTTTTTTGATAATGCCAGTCGTCAATGTGCTGAAGGAATGCTGTTGGCATACAGTATACTGTGGACACATGCTCACGCTCAATCTCAAAGACACACACACACACACACACACACACACACACACACACACACACACACACACACACACACACACACACACGCGCGAGGGGTACGAAAAAAAAAGAAAAAGCAACTGTAATCGAAGCCAGATTGGGTTCATTTCATACTCGACTTGCAAAATATCTCTCTAGAGATTTTATTGAAGTAATTACATGCCAACTGAGACGCCACAGTTCCCCCGATTGCAACATAACACATTAGTCCGTCTCCAGACTACGCTTGGGTGCAGTGGAAGAATACGAGCCTCGACTGTATAGTACAATTAACAGCATTGATGCTCGATACGAGCCTCGACTGTATAGTACAATTAACAGCATTAATGCTCGATACGAGCCTCGACTGTATAGTACAATTAACAGCATTAATGCTTGTTTCTTATGGACTTTCTGACACATAACAGGGTGTGTCTGCAGCCGCGCAAGATCAATCGCTGAAGCGAAATCAATAAAAATCGCACCATATGTAATTCCACTATGGTGTGTGTGTGTGTGTGTGTGTGTGTGTGTGTGTGTGTGTGTGTGTGTGTGTGTGCGTGTGTGTGTGTGTGTGCGTGTGCGTGTGCGTGCGCGTGTTCTCTCGCACAGCATATGAGTGGTGGAAAAAGTACTCAGATATTTCACTTAAGTAAAAGTATCAATACTGCAATATAGAACTACTTTGTTTACAAGTAAAGTTCAAAATGTATTCGAGTAAAAGTATTGGCATCAAAATGTACCTCGAAAGTAGAAAGTACTCTTTATGCAGAATGTCTCATTTCAAGTTTTCAAATGTATAAAACATCTTTTGAAAATAGCAGATCTACAAGCTCACAATGTGTCGCATCGCGACACATTTTGAGCTTGTAGATCTGCTATTTTCAAATGGCTGAAATGTATATACGGTAGGGCTGAAGTGGTTACTGTAAGTTGTGATAATAATCCAAATCTACGAAGTAACTAGTATAACTAAAGTTTTCAAATAAATGTAGTGGAGAGTAAAAGTACATGACTTGGAACCGAGACGTAGTAGAAGTTAAAAGTATTGGACATTGGAAATACTCCAGTAAAGTACAAATACCTCAAAGTTGTACTTAAGTGCTGTAACTTAAGTACATGTACTTAGAGTTACTTTCCACCCCTGATATGCAGTACAGTATAGGGTACTGTAGTGTGTGCTCTGGGCTGTTCAGTGTGAAGCTGGTCAGTGTTAAACCTCTGCTCTGTGCTCTGGAGTACCATGGGTAAAGCGGTGGTACGTGCAGGTTTGTATCTAGATGGGGATTAGCAGCCTTCCGCTAACTCAGTCTATTTGCTTTAGAATGGGGTTTCACATTGAGAAGCCCATCCAAACAGTCCCTTTATTTCGCCCCCCAATAATAACTGCATGGTGACCCACAAACTGGGCTGGTGGACATGCAGGGGAGAGGATAGGAAAGGAGAGGAGGGGAGGAGAGGAGAGGAGAGGAGAGGAGAGGAGAGGAGAGGAGAGGAGAGGAGAGGAGAGGAGAGGAGAGGAGAGGAGAGGAGAGGAGAGGAGAGGAGAGGAGAGGGGAGGGGAGGGGAGGGGAGGGGAGGGGAGGGGAGGGGAGGGGAGGGGAGAGGAGAGGAGAGGAGAGGAGAGGAGAGGAGAGGAGAGGAGAGGAGAGGATGGAGCGAAGAAGAAAACTGTTGTGACATAACTGTCCTATGTGTCATGGAGTGAGCACATGTGTGTGTGTGTGTGTGTGGGGGGTTTGTTTAGAGCACTTTGGAGAGCACTTTAGAGCCAACCAAGTCTATGGACTCTAACTTTTGTTTAGAGCACTTATGACATAAATCGTTTGCCAGCCAAGTCTATGGAGTTTAATGTTTGTTTATAGGGCAGTAATTGCTGACGTACGATGTCGTAAGGCCAATATAAATAGATATTACGCCCCTCACTTCACACGAGTGTGATTTTCTTTTAGATTAATTGCCCTATTAATTGCTGATTGAAACATGCTGTGTTGCGGCGTTGCGTGTCGGTGAACTCTGCAGCGACAGCGTGTGTCCGCCGCACTGGGCCCAGAGATGAAAGACAGACCTCCCCTCCGTGTTTTGGTTCCGTATCGATTTTGTTTTTTCAGGAGGTGTAAAAAAGCCGGCGAAAGATCTCACTCCAGCGCGCTCCATATAAAAGACGCTTATGTAGCCGAGGCCGCGTGTGGGTAACTATAGGGACCTTCCCTGCCAGGGGTTGCCAGATGTGCGACCTGGCCCGTCACTCTGTCATAACAGTGACAGCTGAGCCTGGGCTCGGAGCACATGGCAACCCCACGTTGCTGCTGCTGCCTCCCTCCCTCCTCCGTGGAGCAAAGCGATGCACGCCACCGCACACACACACACACACACACACACACACACACACACACACACACACACACACACACACACACACACACACACACACACCACTTTGAGAACGCAGCTGCAGTTATCCCATCGCAAGATGGATTCTAGTTCATTCAGTCATTCATTCATTTCTAGTCTTTTATCTCACACTCATCGGTCATCTCCCCTGTCCTCTCTCTCTCTCTCTCTCTCTCTCTCTCTCTGTGTGCTGCAGTTTATCGTGTTCGCATGAAGCTCGAAGCGAACAGGAAAGGAGCGCGATAGCGATTTATTTGACAAATTTGTGCTTTAATAGATCGCAGACATTGCACGACATGGCCGGTCGGATCCCATTGGCGGAGAGCTGGTCTTCTCAGGCTCTTTGATTGGCCCCGGCCTCAGAGATGGCAATCAATGAGCCAATGGCGTGGAGTCGTCCGGTCTGTTCGGCATTATTTTATTGGACCCCCCGTTGCGGAGAGAGAGAGCCTGGATGTCCCAGAACAAAAGCGTCCGGCGGAATAGAGCACATGTTGATCCGTGTTGTTTTAGCCCTCTGGGGAGGGGGGAAGAACTGATAAGGATCTCTGCATGGGGGGCTTATCTCTCTGCTTCTATTGTTCCACACACACACACACACACACACACACACACACACACACACACACACACACACACACACACACACACACACACACGAGAGAGAGAGAGATGGAGAGAGCAGGAATTCGCTACTATGTTGGTTCACTCCATAGGGAGTCAGTGGACCTGATGTTGTGCCGTCATAGAGATGGTCCATGTCTGACCTACAATGGATGAGGTCATACAGGTCAGGACCTGCTGCTGTTGTTTTGCGTGATTGAGTTAAAAGAACAATTGGACGTTGTCTAATAATAAGGAAAGAGGGAAGTTGGGAAGGAGGTAGGGATTCATGAATGAAGGAAGGAACAAATGCGAAAAGAATGGAAACGGAGAATTAATGTAAAAGAGATGGAGAATAGAGGCGTGCCGATGAAAAAAGAACACTAGGAAGAGACATTTTCATGACACTTCTAGTCTTCTACCCAGAACATTAAACATCTGCCACTTTTTAAGCTTGTCTGGAGCTTAAGTTGATGAATGGAGTATTTATTTTTTTAACCCTACAATATAACTAGTACATTTGCAGTGGTTACAGATGGTCTCCCTACTCTTCCATTGAGACAGTATTGAGACAGTATTGACACCCGCTGCTTGACAATGTGAAATTAGTTGACGCAGACGGCGCAACGTATTGGACACTCGATTGTTTTCCTCCACAAGAATTGAGATCACGATTCTCACACGATTCTCATTTTTTCCATGAAAATATTTCTCTTCTGTAGTTGCTGAACATTACTACGTTCAAAATGTGGCACCTGGAGCCAACTATACTGTGGCTTTACACAGACAACATCAAAGTGCTTGACTTAAACCTTTCTTAAAGTCTCTCTCTCTTGTAGCAAAAACATGAGAACTAAAATGAATTGGACAGCCAACAAGTGCTGCACGATACTTGCTCAAATTTAGAAATGAGATTGCATAGGTTAGGTTTCTGAATCTAGATTGCGAAATTTGCGACCTTTTTTCGATTAACTGTGCAGTACTACTGAATGTGTTGCCATCCTTATTAGCCGAGGCCGATTCCACAGATTCCTTCTAAATCAGTAGTTTGCACACTGAAGATTTATCAAAAATGTTCAAAAACAGTGTGAGCTCGCACATCTGCTACGTTTGAATAGCCAACGCTAAAATCTAAAATGACGTGGATGCTTTCCTGGGTTCAAGTGGCTTATTGTTGCTCAGACATTGTTGCAATTATCGCTCTTCGCCAGGGAAAGGGAGACGACAATGGACATAAAACGTACAGATTGTCGCTTTAAGGATGGTTCTAAGGCTAAGCCGCAACCAGACGATAGAAGTAACAAAGGTTTTCTGTCTAAAATGATCACACATGAACAAATACCAGAGAGAGAGAAGATATATATACACACAGAAGGCTTTATTTTCCTTTGGAGGGCTAATGATCTTTGATCTCCAGTTGGACAGAGAGCGGTCACCACAGGAACATCATAACGCATGGTGGGGTCTGGGTGTAACGGATATGCCTCCTTTGAAACCTATACATTACACATAGAATTACCATCCATAATACCGCCACGTGATTTATCCAGCTTCGGCTAAAAGGGGGGAAAAAAATGTATGTTCACTATGTTGTATAAATCATTTTTAAGAACATAACAATTTGGATTTCCCCCTCTGGCTAGATGGAGGTACGTGTCTAAACATAGGAAAACCGGGCCGAGGAGCGGGCATCTTCAGTTACAGCCCCGACAGATGGAGAATCTGTGTGTTTTGTGTGTGTGTGTGTGTGTGTGTGTGTGTGTGTGTGTGTGTGTGTGTGTGTGTGTGTGTGTGTGTGTGTGTGTGTGTGTGTGTGTGTGTGTGTGTGTGTGTGTGTGTGTGTGTGTGTGTGTGTGTGTGTGTGTGTGTGTGTGTGTGTGTGTGTGTGTGTGTGTGTGTGTGTGTGTGTGTGTGGAGCGAGGGACTCCAACTCCAGAGTCTCTCCATAAACCAACCCTAATGAGAACAGCATGCCTCCCCGCTTCTACAGCGAGAGGAGCCCGACTTCTGTTCCTCTGCTTGGAGATCTGTTCTTTTTTCGGCGAAGCCGTCTTCGGGAATATAAATTGAGCCTAATGGTTGTAGAGAGTGATGTGTCGGGTGTACGGAATGTTCAACAGATGATTGCAGGTGTGTGTTTCACGTGCACGTACATATTCATGCTTTGTAAAGAGCTCCCTGTGCATGCATGTCAATCACTACGTCTCTGTTACAACTTACAACATCCCTGCTTTAGTACTTAATTACTTTCCTCCATGGTGGAAAGTAACTAAGTACTTACTTAGGGGCGACTGTGGCTCAAGAGGTAGAGCTCAAGAGGTAGAGCAGGTCGTCCAATGATCCATGGGTCGGCGGTTCGAATCCTGGCTCCTCCTGTCTACATGTCGAAGTGTCCTTGGGCAAGACACTGAACCCCAAATTGCTCCCGATGTGCTGGTTGGTACCTTGCATGGATTCCGCCGCAATCGGTGTATGAATGTGTGTGAATGGGTGAATGTAATGCACAATCTATGTAAAGCGCCTTGGATAAAGGCGCTGCTATATAAATGCACCATTTACCATTTACCATTTACTTAGTGCGACTGTGGCTCAGGAGGTAGAGCAGGTTATCCAATGATCCGTGGGTCGGCGGTTCGAATCCCGGCTCCTCAATGTCGAAGTGTCCTTGAGCAAGACACTGAACCCCATATTGCTCCCGCTATATAAAGGCGCTATATAAATGCACCATTTTACCATTTACTTACTCAAGTGCTGTAAAAGGGATTGTGACATTTTGGTTTTGGTTTTCTGAGCTCAATTGGTACCAGGTACCAGGTCTTATTACCAGGTCTTATTACTTAACTTAAGACCTGGAGGTGTGATCAATGCCATTTGGCTATTCTGAGTGGCCAAACAGCATTGACCACGCCTCCAGGTCTTAAGTTAAGTAATAAGACCTGGTACTTAAGACTACTTAATACTGCCCTCAGTGTAGATTTTCTGAATGAAGGCTTCAGAACACACAGAGAAAACCCCAGACCACAGAAAATCCACTGAATGTTGTGTGGGAGTAATTGAGGTCATAAAACCTAAAATAAAAAATAAATGAAAATGAATGTCATGAATTTTGCAATTGTTTATACTTTACCACTACACCTCAGAGGCAAATATTGTACTTTTTTTTTTACTCACTCCAATACAATTATTAGAGAACCAGCTCAGTGGCCTTGTAGTTAGAGTATCCGCCCTGAGACTGGGAGGTCGGGGATCGATTCCTGGCCGGGTCATACCAAAGACCCAGTGCCTCCCTGCTTGGCACTCAGCATCAAGGGTTGGATTGGGGGGGTAAGTCCCTGCGACATACTAGCGTCATCTCCAGGGCGTGTACTTGTACATAATATCCAGTGGGTGTACTTGTTACTTGTACAGGAGAAACAGGAGATGGGCCTCATGGCTCAGCAAGGCTTACTGACTTTATACAATTATTAGAACACTTTAGTTACATTATTACAAAGCATACATTGGGCATAGTGATATGGACACAAAAAACATAGTTCCATGTGATAGAGGGGTCAAAGTTGAACGAAAGTTGCTCTAATATTTTAGAAATAGTTCAACAATACAAATGACGTTAGTTTTGTGGATTAATTTACGTTTAATAAGTGACCCCAGACAGTGCCCCCCCCCCCCCCCCCCCCCACAAAATGATCGGAACTACCTAATATTTCACCAAAACCAGAGCAGAATTCCCACCACGGGACTCGGGCAATCAATTAATACAGTTGCAACCACTATATTAATGGCAGGTATTTCATACAGCTTAAGTTAAAACTAACTAGACTAACTAAAACACAACCACGGGTTGCTGTCTTCATGTTACAACATCCCTCCTGTTCTCTCTCGTTGTTCTCTCCTTGAGGCATGCATGGTTTCCAGAATAATGGAAGAGTGAGACGAGAATGAGAAATTGTGGAAAGAAGGAAAGATGGAGAGAGAGTTTCTTCTCAGCAGAGACATTTCTTGTGCTCGGCAGCAGCAGTCTGACGTTAGCTTCTGTGCTAAACAAACCGGCATGAATAGAGTCTGTATGAAAGCCAAGGTCATTTATTTCCCCCGCCACTTTATACCACTCTCGCTCGTCCCGTCCCAGGAGACAGTGGTTGATTTACAGCGTCGTGAGGTTTTGTGTGTGTGTGTGTGTGCGTGCGTGCGTGCAATGTGAATGCATATGTTTGTGAATGCGTATGTGTGCGTGTCTGTGGCTGTGTATGCATGTGTTTGTGCATGCGTTGGTGCGTGTGTGTGTGCGCGTGCATGTGTGTGCATGTGTGTGTGTGTGTGTGTGTGTAGGAGTCGCCAGACGGCAGAAAGGCCAGAGGAAATACAGCTCAGTGAAAGTATGCAACCACAATGAATGGAAGACTTAAACACAAATTATTTCGGGCAGACGGAGATAACGAGATTTAGGACTTTTCATGGGACCCTGCACCGTGAAATCAAATTGATTCACCAGACGATTCATAAACGGGGTGGATAAATATCTGGAAGACGAGAAGAGCGGAGTTGGAGGAGCCTCTGTCTGTCTGTCTGTCTGTCTGTCTGTCTGTCAGTCAGTCCATGGCATTAACCTCTGTTCCGTGCATGTACACCATTATCACGTGGTCTGCCTGGCCTGCCATGCTGAAGCTACACTTAAGGCCCCATTTCCACTGGCAGCCACATCCAGCAGCCTGAATCAGATCTGTGCCACGTCCAGATTGGAATCTGATTTGTTTAAATACTCTAAACGCAAACGAGTCACATGGAACCTCATTTTTTTTTTTTTACGAATGCCTGTGACTTGAGCCACACTTAATTCAGAGGTGGCTTCAAATCTGATTTCAGGAGATCCGTCTCAGTCTGAAGTGAACCCAGTGACCTGATCTAAAATCGGATTCCAATGTGACTTGTTTGTGTTTAGATTCATCTAAACAAATCTGAATACAGTTTGGAATGTGGGGCACAGATGTGATTCCCTGGAAAGAACATACCGTACCACATCCTCATAATCTGCACTCCGTCAAGAGTGCCTTCAAGCTGCCCGCTCACATTGATGACGGAATGCTCCAGGCTTTAGGCTGCATCTTTACCTTTTTGAAGTTCCTATGGGAGTCGGTCAGATGTCAGCTGATCCTCTCCTACACCAGACCAGGGGTTGTAAAAGTCAAGCTGGAAAGACCTGGGTTTTGATGAAGTGTCTGATCGTAATCTGACTTTGATGAACTACTCAAGATGCTTTGATGCAGTGCTGGAAAGTAATTAAGTAGGCTACATTTACTTAATGAGTACATTTTTAGGTACTTTTACTTTACTGGAGTATGTCCAATTTTCAATACTTTTACTAATATTTGTTTTTTGTTTGTTTTTTTCATTTGAAAACTTGTGAAACGGGACATTCTGCATATTATAGTGAGTACTTTCTACTTTTGGCACTTTAAGTACATTTTGATTCCAATACTTTTACTCAAGTATACATTTGGAATTCTGGACTTGTAACGGCGTATTTCGACATTGCAGTATTGATACTTTTACTCAAGTAAAAAACATTTAAGTATACTTATTCCCGGCGCACTGCTGCTGAGCTTTGATGTATGACACTGACTGGAGTGTGGAGTGAGTGACGTTACACTCCTTTCAGATGGAGTGTGGAGTGAGTGAAGGGCCAGATAAGTGTGATGTGATGATGAGTCGGAGGGAAATAAGACCAGATAGCGAGGACCACACTGAGGAGGCCGAGAGTTGGGGGACATGTGTGTGTGTGTGTGTGTGTGTGTGTGTGTGTGCGGGTGTGTTCGTGCTGGATAAATTGAAAGCAGCGTGAGAGAGGGGTTTTCGACTGATCCTCTCAGAGTGTTAAGAAATGTAATGTGATGTTTATGGGGGGTTTTGTTATTATTTGCAGGTGTAGAAGACTCAACCATATTGTCTCATCATCTCGTCTCCCCCGGTTGAATTCCAACACTCTGGGTGAACTTTTTCCCTCGACACATATTGAGCCTCATACTGACACACACATGAAAGAAAGGGCCTCCTGATGCTGTGATGATGAACACTGTAACGCTGACCTGCTCACTGAAGCAGAACCGGCTTCTTTCTGGTGGCCACAGTTTCAAATGGATCGGTGCAATGTGACAATAACTACAGTGTCTGACTGGGTTTCTAATGGATCAGTACAATGTGACAATAATAACTACAGTGTCTGACTGGGTTTCTAATGGATCAGTACAATGTGACAATAATAACTACAGTGTCTGACTGGGTTTCTGATGGATCAGTGCAACGTGACAATAATAACTACAGTGTCTCACTGGGTTTCTAATGGATCAGTACAACGTGACAATAACTACAGTGTCTCACTGGGTTTCTAATGGATCAGTACAATGTGAATAATAACTACAGTGTCTGACTGGGTTTCTAATGGATCAGTACAATGTGAATAATAACTACAGTGTCTCACTGGGTTTCTAATGGATCAGTACAACGTGACAATAACTACAGTGTCTCACTGGGTTTCTAATGGATCAGTACAATGTGAATAATAACTACAGTGTCTGACTGGGTTTCTAATGGATCAGTACAATGTGAATAATAACTACAGTGTCTGACTGGGTTTCTAATGGATCAGTACAATGTGAATAATAACTACAGTGTCTGACTGGGTTTCTAATGGATCAGTACAATGTGACAATAATAACTACAGTGTCTGACTGGGTTTCTAATGGATCAGTACAATGTGACAATAATAACTACAGTGTCTGACTGGGTTTCTAATGGATCAGTGCAATGTGACAATAATAACTACAGTGTCTGACTGGGTTTCTAATGGATCAGTGCAATGTGAAAATAACTACAGTGTCTGACTGGGTTTCTAATGGATCAGTGCAATGTGACAATAATAACTACAGTGTCTGACTGGGTTTCAAATGGATCAGTGCAATGTGACAATAATAACTACAGTGTCTAATGGATCAGTTTAATGTGACAATAACTACAGTGTCTCACTGGGTTTCTAATGGATCAGTACAATGTGACAACAATAACTACAGTGTCTGACTGGGTTTCTAATGGATCAGTACAATGTGACAATAATAACTACAGTGTCTGACTGGGTTTCTAATGGATCAGTACAATGTGACAACAATAACTACAGTGTCTGACTGGGTTTCTAATGGATCAGTACAATGTGACAATAATAACTACAGTGTCTGACTGGGTTTCTAATGGATCAGTACAATGTGACAATAATAACTACAGTGTCTGACTGGGTTTCTAATGGATCAGTGCAACGTGACAATAATAACTACAGTGTCTCACTGGGTTTCTAATGGATCAGTGCAATGTGACAATAATAACTACAGTGTCTGACTGGGTTTCTAATGGATCAGTGCAATGTGACAATAATAACTACAGTGTCTCACTGGGTTTCTAATGGATCAGTGCAATGTGACAATAATAACTACAGTGTCTGACTGGGTTTCTAATGGATCAGTGCAATGTGACAATAACTACAGTGTCTCACTGGGTTTCTAATGGATCAGTGCAATGTGACAAGTGGCAGCGGTGGCCGAACGGATAGCGGCGCGGTCTAGATACCGGAAGGTTCCCAGTTCGAATCAGCCGTCCGACACGTTAAAATTACCACCGCTGAAATGCCCTTGAACAAGGCATCAACCACTACGATGAAATGTGTTCTATGAGCAGGGCCTGGCTGGAAACAAGTTCTTGAGCTTAGCCCAGATACCCTGGGTAAATATAGATTTCATTTCATTTCATTTCATTTCACAACTAGAGTTGTACCGATACTGGTATCGGCTACTCAGGCCGATACCACCCTCAAGTACTCGTACTCGGAACCGGCCCCGATACTTTGACCCGAGTACCAAAGCATCCAATTGACACTAGGCTGAACGAATGCAACGGGAGCAAGTCTGACCCAATACTGCAGCAAATCGCCAAAAACAGCCGATCTACAAGCATAAATGACAACTGACTAGAGTAGATCGGAGATCCATTTGCATCTATGAGAAAAAGGGGGTAAAATAAGTGGTTACTAACAAAATTAAAAAGTACTCACTTAAGTAGGCTACTTTTAATCTTAGTCTGAAAGAAATGGGGCAGCAAAGTCCGTCGGGATCGGGACTCGGACTCTGATTACCAGGCCGGCACTAGCCTGGGGCCCGCCTATGTTTCTATGGCATAGGCAGCTCCCGGCAGGATCCGCCTGGAGAATCTAGACGCAGCTGCGCGACATGAGACTAATTAATTAGAGCGACAGAGAGAGAGAGAGAGAGTAGTGTGTGTGTGTGTGTACGTGTGAGCGTCAATTTAACAAAGGTGCAGACGATCAGAAATCAGCAGAGAGTGATTAACGTTTGCGCTACTCTATGCCGAATTGAAGTGGACTCGGTCCCAGACTTTCTTTTTTTTCTCCCTGGAAATAAAAACATCTGGGTTTCCAAGGCTAGGCCAGCACAGGCCTTGATGATTATTTCTATGTGTTTGATATGTGTTGTTCTTGCTTACTGTAAATCGCTGTGGATTAAGAGTGTCTAAAAACTCTAATAAATGCCTAAATTGTAATAAAAGACCTAAAAACATTCAATAGACAATAAACACAGGGCAAGAATATCAGTATAGAAAGTTATTGCACATTACTTGTCAAATGTAATTTAACAGCCTGATCGCCTGTGTGTGGGGAAAAAACAATATTCCTCAGCCTAGTGCGTGCTCAGAGGATCTTGTATCCATTCACCCTTTTCGACTGATTATACTTCTAAGGACGTACAGTAGTTCTGATAAATAGACAGAGCACATGGATCATATCTATCTGCAACAAAGAGTCTACAGCTAAATAGTGCAAAGAATGTTAGCAAAAACATTTTATGCGAGAGATGGGCACTAAAAACAATACTCCAAACTGTAGGTGAAGTTTCTATCAAGGTTAAGATATTGGTTTGGTTTGGTATGACATGAGGGGAGCTCAGCTCGCTACACACAGACCAGCAGACTTCTGCTAGTGGGAACTATTTATGATGTGGAGGAAGTTTCACCAAATCCAGCGTGATTGAAGGGATTGGATATGATTTCCTCATGTGTCGCTGCTCCTCAGCTTGGTGTTTGATTCATTCAGCCCACCCACCCTATAGCAGCTGCCAGAAGGCTCCCCCTTGTGTCCAGGGCTCCTATGGAGCCATGGCTTCAGTCTCTTTAGACTGACGTTCCAAGTTTTGTCAAGCAGATTATAATGCCATTTGGCAGTGGCACACAATGGAACAGACATATACCAGTATTTCTTTTGCACCATATGCTGCCAGTGCCTCTGTGTGGGTCGTAGAGCCACAAAGACACTCTGTATATTGTGTATTTCTTTCTTTCTTTCTTTCTTTCTTTAATTTTTGGTATTTTTTTTATATGGGCAAACATATATTCATTCCAGTGTGTCCCTGACTAGTGGGCTATACGCTGTCTGGATTCCTCCCATGGAATGTCCCCGAGGAGTGTGTGTCACTAAAATACACCGAGAGCTGAAACGGGACACCGGGGCAGTGTGTTTGTGTTCAAGGGGGGGTGGGGGTGGGGGGGGGTTCTGAGGGCAGAGCTGTGGTGGCATCTTACAGTGGCAATATGCAGGTCTGACAGATGCATGCATCCACGCAGCGGAGCGCAGGGGGGGTTCCATCCTGTCCCTGCATGGGAAAATGTGGAGGGGCTCTCGGAGAGACGCTAACCGCTCTGCGGTGTGCGTGCGTGTGTGCGTGCGTGGCTGTGCGTGTGTATGTTGGAGGGCTGAATCATTGACTGACAGCTGGGTATGTAGCCAGCTCAGGGTCACACACAAACACACACACACACACTGTGCGCGGCAGCGCGGGCACACATACACACGTCACACACAGACCAAAAGCAGTCACTGATCAGATCTATGCAAGCTACACATTAATGCATAATCACACTTACATATAATATGTGAACATTATACTCTGTGTACGCTTCACTGAAATTCATTATTAATGCTTTTTTTTTGTCTTCTTCTTCTCTCTCCTTGTTCTCGTTGGTTGGGATGATCTCCGCACCTCCTCCTGCCTTCATCCATCTCAGGTATGTGTTCCATGACGTGTTAATACATACAGGAGAACCTTCTCTCCCCTAGATTCTCTCTTTCTCACAATCTGTTTTTCGCTGCTCTTGTTTTCTCTCTCTCCGTCTCTCTCTCTTTATCTCTCTCTCTTCTCTTGTTCTTTCTCGCAGTTTCTCTCCATCTCTTTTCCTCTTTCTATACTCCCCCCTCTCTCTCTCTCTCTCTCTCTCTCTCTCTCTCTCTCATTTCCCAATGCTCCCAAAACATGCCGATCTCAGCATCTTTGCTGCACAGTTTGTCCATTCAGTTCATTCACTCCACTCCAGTTCATTCACTCCAGAGAACCTCCAGTCTCTCAACACATGACAGCGTATGACCTCCATATGTTGTTGGGCCCAGCAGTGGTTTCATAGAGTAGTGCTGTATGACTGTGTATATCTATATTGTACACACATGGATAACGTCCCCAGTAATTAGAATGAATCACAGTCTCCTCTGAATCAGCCCCGGGCCGCCGTGGAAGTTGATTCATAATGAACTACAGTGTAACTTCTTCTTATGCAGCACTTTTCCCTGCATGTTTTTTATTTATAATTTATTGTCTGTTTGGGTAGAGTGTGTCACATGGGTGACCTGGCAGTTATTCACTCCTTTCTTAGAATGCAATATGACGGTCGCCCCTCAGAGGAAATGGCCTATTACCAAAAGTAAAATAGAAGGCGATTCTTCTAGTTTTGGCACAGTCCATTTAGATTGTTTTTTGTGTTGCTTATTCACAGTAATAGTTATTTATGTTTAGTTCATAATACGTTTTTTTTCCACCCGTTTATTCCCAGAAATATGTTTCTTTTTCTTTTTTTCTTGTTCCCACTAATAGTTTAATTTGTTTTTTTGTTCACAAAAGATAGTTGGTGTGGTTGCCAAGGCGACCGCAATGTTTTATTTATAATAGTTTTGTTCCAAGAATGTTTTTCTCTTGTACACAGTATGATAGTTTTATTACACAGTATGATAGTTTTATTATACAGTATTGTTTTGGTACCTCCTGAGTCACTACTGCCCCTATATGAGTCATAATGTGTGCAGTGTGCACACATGTGTGCTTCTGTGTGTGCGTGCGTGCGCGCGCCGTGCGTGCGCTCGCTTGCTCTGGACTTACTCATCCTCAGAGCAACAAATATCACATTCAGTCAGAAACACTCACGTCAAAGTTCATTAACCATTTATTGCAACAAATGGAATACGGTTACACTTGGCGTTGAAAGGCTCCACTCTGGGAGATGTTCTCTGGATTTAGTCTCAGCAAAATCAGAGAACATTAAGCAAAACCCCCATAGGGATGCAATAGTAATACATAAGCAATACATTGAATTGAATTGAATTGAGTCTGGCATAGGCACACAAGTATGTGAGCCTATGCCAGACTCTGATCAAAAGGTGGAGGCTGAGGTGGTGGAGGTAAGCTGCGTGCGTGCGTGCGTGCGTGCGTGCGTGCGTGCGTGCGTGCGTGCGTGCGTGGGCGAAGCAAATGTCTGTCCGCGATGCGACACACATTTCGTGATGCGAAATGGGACGTTCTGCATAATGAGTGCTTTTACCTTTGGTACTTTTCAGTACTTTTTTGATGCCAATACCTTTATACTATAACTCAAGTACATTTCGAAATGTCTGTAGTATTGATACTTTTACTTAAGTAAAACATGCGAGTACTTTCCCCACCACTGGGAACATGTACTATACAGCATGCAACAACAAACCTCGGGCCCATGCGGCTCTCCAGTCGAGGCCACCACTGGCCACTGACTGTAAAACTTAAACAAACGCGATAAAGAAAACAGGATCCCCCTCTCTCTCTCTCTCTCTCTCTCTCTCTCTCTCTCCTGACGCATTGGATGTAAACTGTGGGTGGGTGGGGGTCTCTCTCAGTGTGTCCTGCTGGGTGGGGGGGCTCTTTAATGTACTGTAGGAGGTGACGAGTTGGAATGCTTTCCACAAACAAACACTCATCTCACGTGTCAATGACCGCTGTATGTTTGAGGGGGTTTAGATAGATCACTGGTCCTCAAAGTGGGGTTCCGGGACCCCCAGTGGGTCCTTGAGAATGTTCCAGGGACTCGGGGTCTCCTATACAGCAAATGTATGAACTGTTTTAACACTCGTTATGTAGCCACATTTTATTCATTTATTTGAAAGTATAGCAGATCTACAAGCTCCACGACAATGGAAGAGCAGGGAAAAGAAGTGGAGTCTCTCTGGCACAAAATCCTTTCAAATGTGGGTTTGCGGCCAAATACGGAACGGGTGTGTGCGTGTGCGTGTGCGTGTGTGTGTGTGTGTGTGTGTGTGTGTGTGTGTGTGTGTGTGTGTGTGTGTGCGAATTTCACATTCACTATGTCTAGTGGTGTAAAAGTATAGCAGAGTTTCCACGCAGCATAGAGAAGTCTGTCTCGACACACTGACATTGGTGACAATTCTCCCTGACAAATCCATCCGTAGTCTGCAGTTGTCACCTTTCAGAGGTGGGTTCAACTAATCGATACAGCAATATTAATCATAATTATTCCTTGCCTATAAGCGTATACTATCGATACAGAGGCTACCATATCGAGTAGGAAATGCTACATGTGACATGGCTTAAAGAAGCCCCATCAGCATCAGTTTCTGGCCAACAGTTACGATAATTAAATTTGTCCATCAAAACGTTTTTCAAATTGGTCTGGAAACTAATAATCTTAAATTCTGACTACTGTATATTTGTCAAAACATCAGCAATCGGTGGTCCAGGACTCTGCGAGAGTAAATTTAATAGGACACGCGGTCATTATCGCGATACATATCGTATCGTGGCCTGTGTATCGTGATATATGTAGAGTATCAATCATGAGTTTGTAGGCAATACCCTGCCCTATCAAGCATCAACTTTTGGTACAGTTGGAGGCCATCGATATTGTCCTTTTCTTTTTGCTGAGGTTTGCGTGATCTGCGCAAAAGGACAGTTAACCCATTTTGGGCGGGAACCCCTTTTGGTGTTTTAAACATTGTTATAATTTAGCTATTGAAAAATAGCAGATCTACAAGCTCATAGCGCGCCACCGAGTGGCGCGCTACGAGCTTGTAGGTCTGCTATTTTTGAAAAATCGTGAAAATATTTATTTCAGAAAACTGGAGGATCTAGAAGGATTTTTTAAAATTTTGAGGTCAGGCCTAAATGGGTCAAATGATAAGGGACAATATCGGTGGCACCCAACTGTATGGCCTCAGCTTGCTTGGAACCTTGATGGATATTATAGTGGAAAAGTGCCATACTGTATGTACTATATGTATATATATATACACACAGTATATGTCTGTGTGGTTTCCCAGCCACAAGGTGCTCCAGGTGTCATTTGGAGCGTGGTAGAACCACAGAGCCTCACTGTGGTCGTCAGTGAATCCACAGAACAATGGGACTTTATTTAGCTGCTCAGATCCCTGAAGAAATCACAGACTTGGTGGAGGCTTTCTTCTGTACAGCATCCTTATAGAACGCTGATGCAATAAAACACAAATTATACTCTTCGACGCACGCACGCACGCACGCACGCACGCACGCACGCACGCACGCACGCACGCACACTATAGTGTGTTAGTCGTATGCTTGTTGTGGTTCACTTTTCAGTTTTCTGAAGTTGGTGGATGTTGTGTATTGCTCTCTCTCTCCCACACTCACTTTCTCTCTTTCCCCCTTTTCTATCTCCCTCTCTCCATTTATATATTATCTTAAAAATGTCTCTCTATTCCTCTCAATCTCTTCCTTTCCATCTCCCTCTCTCCTTCTCTCCTCTCCATATCTCCCTCTCTCCCCTCTGTGTTGTGGTCTATCTCTCTCCCCCTCTCTTTCTCCCTCTCTCCCCCCCTTCTCTCTCTCTCTCTCTCTCTTTGTCTCTGTCTCTGTCTCTCTCTCTCTCTTCTCTCTCTCTCGCTCTCTCCCCCCCTTCTCTCTCTCTCTCTCTCTCTTTGTCTCTCTCTCTCTCTCTTCTCTCTCTCTCGCTCTCTCTCCCCCTTCCCTCACTCTCCCTCTCCCTCTCTCCCCCCTCCCTCTCAGTACTCTCTCCATATCTCCCTCTTTTTTCCCCCCTCTGTGTTGTGGCATGCGGTGTCTCTCCCTCGCCCCCCTCTCCCTCCCTCTCCGCCCATGTCTCTCGTCCCTCCCCTGTGTTGTGGTGATGGATGGGGTCAGGCGTGAGGCAGGGTGAGGTTGCGGTTCTGACCCGTGTGGAGCCGGGGTTGTGTTTGTGATTAGAGCTTTGCTGGCTGTCTGAGGCGCAAACACACGGAGCCGAGCCCGGGCAGGATTTATTGATCCTAACAGGTAGCACTTATCCCAGTTTGTCCCGCAGATCACAGAGATTAGCCTGGGAATGCCGTGCTCACAATGTCCAACGTATTCTCCTCCTAAGTTGTCCTAACCCAGATAAGGGGGAGTTAGAAAAAAAAAAGCGGAGCTTATTTTTCCACCCTACTTTCCGAACGGCTCCTGTTCCCAGGAAGGTGTGAAGTGCCTGGATTACACGGGTGTGATTATCTCCTGTCTCGAAAAACAGGATTAGGGGGAAAAAAGATATCCCTCCGTTTGGACAGCACACATCCCCATGCTCGAGAGGAAACCCAATCCCTCCGTTTGGACAGCACACATCCTCGCATGCTCGAGAGGAAACCCAATCCCGCTTGTGTAAACAAGCATTCGACAAAGCAGTTGGCTGTTTTTGTTTGTTGTTGTTGTTTGGTCGGAGGGGGGGGTGAGGGCTCTGGTTGTTTGTTGGTGTATCTTCTGACTTTGTAACATCTCTCCATTTTTCCAACATAGTTTCAAAACCATGTCAGAGACGGCTCCGCCAACCACGGAGAACTAACACACAGTGAAGTGAGTGCACACAACTCCCTTTTATGTCAAACGATTCCTGATATCGACTTCGCCCAGCTGAAGCGGAGACGAAAGTAGAACGTAAACAAACAAGCTCTGTGCTAATGAGATTCAGAACGGGGACCCCACCTCCTCTTTCATGTGTGATGCTAACCATATTGATGGCTTTGGATTGTATTTACAAGCAAGCGGAGAAGGACGGACCCCTCTCGGGCTGAGACAATGGCTCGCCTTTTTTATTTAATGACATGAAAGACTTTATAAAAAAGGGGTTGTAATTAGAGATCTGTCCACAATTAATGTCTTCATCTGTTTGTCTGGAGGGTAAATCATTTCGACCCGATGATTTCACGAGCTCAATTGATCCCACGCCGATGGAGACAAACAGAGTCACCAGGGGGTGAAGAGATGGAGACATACAGAGACACCACGCCTAGGGAGACAAACAGAGTCACCAGGGGGTAAAGAGATGGAGACCCCACAGAGACAGAGTCACCAGGGGGTAAAGAGATGGAGACCCCACAGAGACAGAGTCACCAGGGGGTAAAGAGATGGAGACGTACAGAGACAGAGTCACCAGGGGGTAAAGAGATGGAGACGTACAGAGACAGAGTCACCAGGGGGTAAAGAGATGGAGACCCCACAGAGACAGAGTCACCAGGGGGTAAAGAGATGGAGACGTACAGAGACAGAGTCACCAGGGGGTAAAGAGATGGAGACGTACAGAGACACCACGCCTAGGGAGACAAACAGAGTCACCAGAGGGTGAAGAGATGGAGACGTACAGAGACAGAGTCACCAGGGGGTAAAGAGATGGAGACGTACAGAGACAGAGTCACCAGGGGGTAAAGAGATGGAGACGTACAGAGACAGAGTCACCAGGGGGTGAAGAGATGGAGACGTACAGAGACAGAGTCATCAGGGGGTGAAGAGATGGAGACGTACAGAGACAGAGTCACCAGGGGGTGAAGAGATGGAGACAAACAGAGACAGAGTCACCAGGGGGTAAAGAGATGGAGACGTACAGAGACAGAGTCACCAGGGGGTAAAGAGATGGAGACAAACAGAGACAGAGTCACCAGGGGGTAAAGAGATGGAGACGTACAGAGACAGAGTCACCAGGGGGTAAAGAGATGGAGACGTACAGAGACAGAGTCACCAGGGGGTAAAGAGATGGAGACGTACAGAGACAGAGTCATCAGGGGGTGAAGAGATGGAGACGTACAGAGACAGAGTCATCAGGGGGTGAAGAGATGGAGACGCACAGAGACAGAGTCACCAGGGGGTAAAGAGATGGAGACACACAGAGTCACCAGGGGGTAAAGAGATGGAGACGTACAGAGACAGAGTCACTAGGGGGTAAAGAGATGGAGACGTACAGAGACAGAGTCACTAGGGGGTAAAGAGATGGAGACGCACAGAGACAGAGTCACTAGGGGGTAAAGAGATGGAGACGCACAGAGACAGAGTCACCAGGGGGTAAAGAGATGGAGACGTACAGAGACAGAGTCACTAGGGGGTAAAGAGATGGAGACACACAGAGTCACCAGGGGGTAAAGAGATGGAGACGCACAGAGACAGAGTCACCAGGGGGTAAAGAGATGGAGACACACAGAGTCACCAGGGGGTAAAGAGATGGAGACGTACAGAGACAGAGTCACTAGGGGGTAAAGAGATGGAGACGCACAGAGACAGAGTCACTAGGGGGTAAAGAGATGGAGACGCACAGAGACAGAGTCACCAGGGGGTAAAGAGATGGAGACGTACAGAGACAGAGTCACTAGGGGGTAAAGAGATGGAGACGCACAGAGACAGAGTCACCAGGGGGTAAAGAGATGGAGACGTACAGAGACAGAGTCACCAGGGGGTAAAGAGATGGAGACACACAGAGACAGAGTCACCAGGGGGTAAAGAGATGGAGACGCACAGACACAGAGTCACCAGGGGGTAAAGAGATGGAGACGTACAGAGACAGAGTCACCAGGGGGTAAAGAGATGGAGACGTACAGAGACAGAGTCACCAGGGGGTAAAGAGATGGAGACACACAGAGACAGAGTCACCAGGGGGTAAAGAGATGGAGACGCACAGACACAGAGTCACCAGGGGGTAAAGAGATGGAGACGCACAGAGACAGAGTCACCAGGGGGTAAAGAGATGGAGACGCACAGACACAGAGTCACCAGGGGGTAAAGAGATGGAGACGCACAGAGACAGAGTCACCAGGGGGTAAAGAGATGGAGACACACAGAGACAGAGTCACCAGGGGGTAAAGAGATGGAGACGCACAGACACAGAGTCACCAGGGGGTAAAGAGATGGAGACGCACAGAGACAGAGTCACTAGGGGGTAAAGAGATGGAGACGTACAGAGACAGAGTCACCAGGGGGTAAAGAGATGGAGACGTACAGAGACAGAGTCACTAGGGGGTAAAGAGATGGAGACGCACAGAGACAGAGTCACCAGGGGGTAAAGAGATGGAGACGTACAGAGACAGAGTCACCAGGGGGTAAAGAGATGGAGACGTACAGAGACAGAGTCACCAGGGGGTAAAGAGATGGAGACACACAGACACAGAGTCACCAGGGGGTAAAGAGATGGAGACGTACAGAGACAGAGTCACCAGGGGGTAAAGAGATGGAGACGTACAGAGACAGAGTCACTAGGGGGTAAAGAGATGGAGACGCACAGAGACAGAGTCACTAGGGGGTAAAGAGATGGAGACGTACAGAGACAGAGTCACCAGGGGGTAAAGAGATGGAGACGCACAGACACAGAGTCACCAGGGGGTAAAGAGATGGAGACGCACAGAGACAGAGTCACCAGGGGGTAAAGAGATGGAGACGTACAGAGACAGAGTCACCAGGGGGTAAAGAGATGGAGACACACAGAGACAGAGTCACCAGGGGGTAAAGAGATGGAGACGTACAGAGACAGAGTCACCAGGGGGTAAAGAGATGGAGACGCACAGAGACAGAGTCACCAGGGGGTAAAGAGATGGAGACACACAGAGACACCAGGGGGTAAAGAGATGGAGACGCACAGAGACAGAGTCACCAGGGGGTAAAGAGATGGAGACGCACAGAGACAGAGTCACCAGGGGGTAAAGAGATGGAGACGTACAGAGTCACCAGGGGGTAAAGAGATGGAGACGCACAGAGACACCAGGGGGTAAAGAGATGGAGACGTACAGAGACAGAGTCACCAGGGGGTAAAGAGATGGAGACGTACAGAGACAGAGTCACCAGGGGGTAAAGAGATGGAGACGTACAGAGACAGAGTCACCAGGGGGTAAAGAGATGGAGACGCACAGAGACAGAGTCACCAGGGGGTAAAGAGATGGAGACGTACAGAGACAGAGTCACCAGGGGGTAAAGAGATGGAGACGCACAGAGACAGAGTCACCAGGGGGTAAAGAGATGGAGACGTACAGAGACAGAGTCACCAGGGGGTAAAGAGATGGAGACGCACAGAGACAGAGTCACCAGGGGGTAAAGAGATGGAGACGTACAGAGACAGAGTCACCAGGGGGTAAAGAGATGGAGACGTACAGAGACAGAGTCACCAGGGGGTAAAGAGATGGAGACGTACAGAGACAGAGTCACCAGGGGGTAAAGAGATGGAGACGTACAGAGACAGAGTCACCAGGGGGTAAAGAGATGGAGACGTACAGAGACAGAGTCACCAGGGGGTAAAGAGATGGAGACGCACAGAGACAGAGTCACCAGGGGGTAAAGAGATGGAGACGTACAGAGACACCAGGGGGTAAAGAGATGGAGACGTACAGAGACACCAGGGGGTAAAGAGTTGGAGACGTACAGAGTCACTAGGGGGTAAAGAGATGGAGACAAACAGAGTCACCAGAGGGTAAAGAGATGGAGACGTACAGAGACAGAGACACCAGGGGGTAAAGAGATGGAGACGCACAGAGACAGAGTCGAACGGTTGCATATGTTTGGTCCGACGTACTACACAGTCGCATCGCAACGCATGCTGGGGGGCCACGGGTGAGTCTTAACCGGCCACGCATGTGTCGGACAGTTGCATGTCGGACTGTTAGTACGTCGGACCAACGTATGTGCCCTGAGTCGAACACACAGGAGCACATTCACACATACAGGTTGTTTTTTTGGGGGGGGGTCCATGTCCGAGTCTGCCATTGTCGTGGCTGTGCAAAAACAGCTCAAATTCACGCAAGGAGCACCTTTGTTTGCACCTCTAACAGACTCACGTGACAACCCTTACTTACCCTCTTCCATCCTCCACTTTCCACCTCGGAGGAAAGCCTGGTATTGGTTCCAAACTGGCCCGTCGTGTTATTGATCAAGTCTTGAATGATTATATTAAAAGTACAACTATTTTCATGCCATTATATTATGTATCCTTGTTTATCAAGATCTTTGAGTCTGAATAGATTATTTTGTTCCTTTATAGATTAGCAAGGGGTTTGATACAGTCTATACTTTGGTATAACTATAAACTGTCAAAAGTTGGTATCAAAAGGTAAATCTATGGATGTAGTAGTGAATGTGTGAAACGTTAAATCGTGTGTTTTTGTTAACGGCATGAGGTCAGAGTTTTATATCACCATTACTGTTTTCATTATTTATTATTATTATGAATGACCTCATACACAATGACTGTCAATCTATCAACTTTGATGACTCAACGATTGATAACTATTTTCAGTTATTTTATGTTATTGTTTTACAACATGACGTAAGTTATTATCGACAGGACTTGTGTGTGTGGATATTTATGTCCATGGCCGAGGGGGTTTCAGTACGTGCGTTCGCGTCATGTAAATGCAGAACTGTGCTGAATCCAATTGGAATCTACAGGCTGATGTCATCCTGATTATCAGCACTCAGAGCAACACACACCTTGTGTTAGACCCGTGTCTAATCACTCCCTCCGCTGGCCAACCCGGCTCATAAAACACAATATTTACAGCCTTTCGTATAGGGCAGGCTGAGGCCAAGGCTTCAGAGAATGTTTAGCTACGCTAATGTTTAGCTACGCTTCATCAAATGTATCCACTGATTGCTATCGGCCTAAGCCCAAGCAACACTGCAATGGGCTCTGAACCAGCCGTGCGTGCGTGCGTGCATGTGACAGACATATACGGCGGCTGGGAAGTACAAGGAAGAGACGGACACGCAGGTGGGTGACCTGTTTTTGGACCAGAGTTGAACCGAGCTGGTTAGCTTATCTTTACACATAGCTGGTGAGGTCATGTGTCTATCTTGGCTCGCACTTTCCCACATATTGCGCTGCATGGACATAATGCGTTCAGCTTGTGCACGAAACAGAGTTCATGGCAAGGGTTTGTGATTTGCGTATTATTTATGTAAAGTGTTGTCTTTTCCTGGTTTTAACCCATTCAGGCCTGACGTCGAAATTTAAAAAAAAAATGTTTTCTAAATCATGACAATTTTCGGAAAGATTTGAGGCACATTTTAACGATTTTTAAAAAATAGCAGACCTACAAGTTCATAGCGCGCCACTCGGTGGCACGCTATGAGCTTGTAGATCTGCTATTTTTCAATAGCTAAATTATAACATAATGTTTAAAACACCAAAAGGGGTTCCCGCCCCAAAATGGGTTAATGGTTAATGTGGTTAAACGCTAACGTGACATGGATGCGTTCCAGGTCTCAATGGATTAAAGGCTGCGTTACACATCAGCCTGGGTGAAAGACGACTGCTGGGCGAGCGCTGGCGCTTTGGCTTGGGGGATGAACATATGGAATGACATATACGTACAGGGTTTGATGAGGTCAGGTCAACATGGAATGTCAGAACAGGTCAGCTCCATATATGGAGATCTAAGGGTGGCAGTGGCTTGAGTGTACAGGGTTTGGATTTTTGGACCTGGTAGTTTTCGCCGGCTGCCGGGAACGGCTGCACTAATACCTATGGGGCAGGCCCGTCTAGAGTTTAAATGGACAGGTATCAGTCAAAAGGGAGACATCGAAGAGGAAGGATGGATGGGGAAGGAACATATGGAACAGGTCAGCTCCATATATGAAGATCTAAGGGTTTGAGGTTTGAGGTCAGATGTAGAGTTGCTGGCCAGTGGCGCCCCGGTGGCCTAGTGGTCCAGGCGCATGCTACATATAGGCTTCGGCCTGACAGCGTGTCGCGTGTTCGAGTCCCGTTCATGACGACCTTTGCTGCATGTCTCTCCCCTTCTCTCTCTCCCTCCCTCTTTCCTGTCATTCTTCACTTGAAACAAATAAGGCAAATAAAGGCATAAAAGACAAAAAAAATCGTAAAAATCACACCCGTGTGAAGTGAGGGGCGCTAATATATTAATGGCTAACTCATGTTGATTAGGTGATGTAATGGTGATAAAACAAACAAACGGTGCCAACACAAACATTAAACACCATTAACAATAAAGCGACAATATGACGTAATGAGGCACATTATGACGTAAATTTTCCCTTTATTGTCAATGGCGTTTACAAAACAAACCTTGAACTAAAGACAAACATTAAACCTGTGTATAGGAGAGACTAGCGCCCCTAAAGAAAGGGGGAAAAAAAGAGTTGCTGGCCAATATTGATGACATCAGGGATCTCCATATATGGGCTTAACAGTTTGACGGCCGCTAATTGTTTAATCCAGTGTTCCACCGCGCGTAAAACGCTATACCCGACATTTGTTTAATGCCTTTAATTCGCAGTTTTGAAACGGCGGATTTATCTGGGACCTGATGACGAGGCCCTCACGTTATGATGACGAAACCGGAAATCAAGTCATCATCTGGGCTGCTAGGGCTTCTGGGAAATTGAGCCCAATGCAAGTGAACGGGGGGTTTGTTTGGACTACAACTTGCTCTGCACTGTGGTTTCGTTCCGCATTGTCATGGCCGCTGGTGCTGATGATCATAACAAGCCGACGGACCATTTTTCGCCGGATTTTCGTTGTTGAAAGCTGCAAATACTTCAGTGTATGCTATCAGTGTATTTGATTAAATAGTGGGTAAAACGCTTTATGGAGACAAACTGTTAATATTGATGATCTCCATCCCTGACGATGTCACGTGACCATATATGGTCATGCCTGGGGCTGGGGGTGACCAACCAAACAACTGACGGGAAATGCAGGATTTCATAGTAAATGCGACCTGCAGTCGCAATTATTTATTTGCCCATGCACTATTTTTATTGTTTAGGCATTAATGATGAACAAAAATGTTATTGTGTTGAGCTGTTTCCCCCCATTGACATTTTAAAATATTCTGCACAGTACTTTGGAAAACATTTTCTAAATATATTTACGTGGACTCTCAAAACATATTTTTCCCCCAAATAGGAGTGGTCAGAATATATTTTTATATATATTCTTTTTTTCTTCTTTTTTTTTTCGTATTGATTATAAATTAATCTGATTAGTGTGTATGTTATGTGTAATATGTATATTTACTGTATGGGTCGAGAGAGAGAGAGAGAGAGAGAATAGAGAGAGAGAGAGATAAATGGAAGGAGAGGGAGAAAGACCGGCAGAGAGGGTGACAAGAGATGAGAGAGGGGGGGGGCAGACGGAGAGAGAGAGAGGAGAAAGAGGGGATTAAAACGGAGACCACAAATACACACAGTCCATAATTTGTGTCTGTATTTCACAGAGCAACCGTTTAGTGGACCGCTTTTCTGTTGCTGTTGGTAGTCATGGCTGCCAGTTCCCACCTGACATCATGTGTGAGTCCTGCCTGCTCCAGACCATGCTGAATTACTACTAGTTTGCATAAGGTCTTCAGACTAGGATTTAAGTGCAAGACGATCAGGTCACCTTCTGTTCTTCTTGGTCTTTCTGCCGTCTTTCTGCCTAGTCCAAAGACAATGGCACGATCTCCCACCAATGTGCAGCTGAGCATAACATCCGTCCATGGGCCTTGCCCCTTGGACTCAACCTCCTTCCAGGAGAAGGTCTCTGGATTGAATTTCCACATATCATTGAGGGTTTGGCCCAGGTTTTTGTCATGACCAAATATGTACAGCTCTCCATTGTAGGTAAAGGCTGAATTATTGAATCGTCTTTCTGGAAGAAGCTGTGCAGAAGATGTGTTTATCCATTGGTTGGTCTCTGTGTCAAACACTCTGATGGTGTTGTAGTAGTGGTAAAAAGTGGTAAAGCCTCCAAATACAAACATCTTTGTCCCAATTATGGTGGCAGAGTGGCCTAATGAAACAGGTGGGGTAGTGCCTCTGTGGTTAATTACAGACCACTCCATTGTGGTGGTGTCCAACTTGTACATGTCATTAGTGAGGTTAGTCAGCTTGCTTTCTCCTCCATGGATAAACATGACCTTCCCCAAGACACAGGCTGAGTGGTCCATCCTCCCCTCTGGAACAGTCCCAGAAACCCTTGGTTTAAACCATCTGTGGGTGTCCACATCAAATGCATAAAGCACGTTGCAGCACTCATGCTGCAACGAGGTCGTCGCGTAGTAGTGCCGACCTCCCAAGAGGTAGATGACATCTTCAACCAGCACAGCTGAGTGGCCCCAGCGCGCGGATGGAACCTCATGGTGACGTTCTCCTCTTCCTAGTGTCACCGGGGGCAACTTCCTGAAGCGTAAAGACACCGTGTTGAAAGCGTTCACACCAATCTGATCCGTGTAGTCGTCACAGAGCTCTTCAAAGCAGTACACCTTGTCTCCAACTGCAACAGCGGTTTTATTGAATAGCCGTGGTCCTATACTCGAATGCAGCGTCCAGCAGAACATTTCTAACACCGTAGTTTAAATCTTGCTCTGTAAAAGTAGAGTCCTAATGTGTGTTCTGCTTATATTGGTTCAGTGGCACAAATGACTCACAAAGTTTGACGAATCCACAAAGCCAAATCGGGGTTTGGCCAATCAAGGAAGCCAATGGCTGTTGTTAGCGAATCGATCAGCGCAACGCAGTCACAGTCCAGGTATCGTCTGGGTTATCCTCTGTTCTACACAGCAGACAGTCCGGTTCAGCAGCGCTGACAACTAATCTTCACGCGTTACTTCGATTTGTCGTTCGAAAGTTGCTGAATGACGTGTTGGTTTAGTTGACATTTTATTTTAAAGGACATGGTTGTGACGACGACATTGTGATGTCGTTGAGTGATGATGTCATAACGTGGGTTAACCAATGACATTGGTCCAACTGACTGCCGTCTGTAGGACGTTAACACACATCGTTAAACACATTCATCCTGACATGCTGATATACACCCATTTATGGGAGCGCCTTTTATTTTGAATTACATTTTTATCCCACGATTTTGCAATTATCTAATGTAATCAACCTGGGCGCTACACTTCCTCTTGCCAACCTGGGGGGGCAGCAGACTGACCTCATGCTTCCTTCTATGCATGAGGAGTCCAATCCGCTTCTTTTCACCTAATAGGGGAGAGTTTCCCCGGCCGGACGTAGCGCAACGCGTGGAAGGAACACGTTATTCCAACCAGTTCCTTTCCCCTCCATCAGGATTTTTTCTCTCTTTCTTTTTTGTTGCTTGGCCATGCCTTCTTCAGCGATCCTAGACATGTTTTGCGCACTGCCGTTCACGTCCTTGTTTACGGTCCGACTGAACTGTCTCTTCTTACTAATCTACGTCGCTCTCATGGTTTTGATCAGAACGGCGATGTTCTGTCCTCATTTCTGACTTAATCAAGCATCTCGTTTGGAATATAAACGCTTCTAAAGATAGATGAGATGTGGAAGCGTGAGGTAATAATGGAAGATTATGCCTCCCGGTTTCGCGGGGTAAAGGAAGGCGGACCTTTTCAGAGTAATGTGCCCAATCTTACTTGGCACTCTAGCGCCTTTATTTTGAAAGATTCCGGCGCATTCAACGTGTTAAGTACTTGAGTAAATGTATTTACTGTAGTTACTGTCCACCGCTGTGTATCACACCCTTCACATTAACCCATTCTGGGCGGGAACCCCTTTTGGTGTTTTAAGCATTCTGTTATAATTTAGCTATTGAAAAATAGCAGATCTACAAGCTCACCGAGTGCTGCTCTACGAGCTTGTAGATCTGCTATTTTTGAAAAATCGTGAAAATGTGCCTCAAATGTCTCAAATATTTTTTAACTAAAATCTTTGCTTCTGGGGGGTCCCTGGAACAACATATTTTCAGATGGGGGTTCGGCGGCCAAATACATATAATTCTCGGGGTCCTTGACATGAAATATTGAGCACCACTGACATAGAAACATGGGGA
The DNA here is from genome assembly GCF_951216825.1 of Electrona antarctica. Taxonomy (NCBI): domain Eukaryota; kingdom Metazoa; phylum Chordata; class Actinopteri; order Myctophiformes; family Myctophidae; genus Electrona; species Electrona antarctica. The sequence goes on from NC_136806.1 coordinate 15,509,859, forward strand.
TTTCAGAAAACTGTCAGACATTTTTTAAACTTCGACGTCAGACCTAAATGTTAATACAGCGTGTATCGCAGTACGTACTGCTCACACGGCATCCATCAACACGACGTCTGCTCTCTCTGCCAAAGTTCTGTAGCACACGGAGACGGAGGCCAACTTCTCTTCACGCGTTTGATTTAAACACTGCGTGCTACACCTGTCTTTGAAATCCATTTCTCTAGTGCAGTGGTTCCCAAACTGTGGTGCGTGCACCCCTTGTGGTGCGTGCACCCCTTGTGGTGCCCCTTGTGGTGCCCCTTGTGGTGCCCCTTGTGGTGAGTGCGCCCCTTGTGGTGCCCCTTGTGGTGCGTGCACCCCTTGTGGTGCGTGCACCCCTCGTGGTGCGTGCACCCCTCGTGGTGCGTGCACCCCTCGTGGTGCATGCACCCCTTGTGGTGCGTGCACCCCTCGTGGTGCGTGCACCCCTTGTGGTGCGTGCACCCCTTGTGGTGTTTGCACCCCTTGTGGTGCGTGCACCCCTTGTGGTGCGTGCACCCCTTGTGGTGCGTGCACCCCTCGTGGTGCGTGCACCCCTTGTGGTGTTTGCACCCCTTGTGGTGCGTGCACCCCTCGTGGTGCGTGCACCCCTCGTGGTGCGTGCACCCCTCGTGGTGCGTGCACCCCTCGTGGTGCGTGCACCCCTCGTGGTGCACGCGCCCCTTGTGGTGCGTGCATTGTGGTGCGCGCGCCCCTTGTGGTGCGCGCGCCCCTTGTGGTGCGCGCGCCCCTTGTGGTGCGCGCGCCCCTTGTGGTGCGCGCGCCCCTTGTGGTGCGCGCACCCCTTGTGGTGCATCAGCTAGGTCGGGAGGTAACAGGGGGTGCATCAGCTAGGTCGGGAGGTAACAGGGGGTCCATCAGCTAGGTCGGGACGTAACAGGGGGTGCATCAGCTAGGTCGGGAGGTAACAGGGGGTGCATCAGCTAGGTCGGGAGGTAACGGGGTGCATCAGCTAGGTCGGGAGGTAACAGGGGGTGCATCAGCTAGGTCGGGAGGTAACAGGGGGTG
>NC_136806.1:15515475-15520475 GCF_951216825.1 Electrona antarctica
CCTACCTTCTGTCATACATCACCATCACTCACCCACTTCTCAGCGTAACTTCACAACAAACGGATAAAGCGGATGCTGTGTAACAATGAACTGGCTCAAATTCACCGCGTGGATAGTGTCCAACAGCAGGCAAAGTAATTGCCGTCATTATTTTTTAATAACCGAGTACCTCAAAGTAGTTACAGACAATTTACGGTAAAGTAGTGGCGGGCGGCATGCGGTTACGATATTGGCTATATTTCGCAGCACGGAATGGCTGACATGCCTCGTGCTCGAGCTCGAACAAATGAAACGTGTTTGGTGTCCCTTCCCCGGCGTCCACATTTAGCCTTGTATCGTGGCTCGTTCCCCGGATGTGAGTGTGATGTCCCTGTGGTGTAGAGGTGGATGTAGGGGCCACGTGCTGCAGTTTGATCTCCATGTCACACCACTGCCGTCTGGCCCACAGGTCTCTCTCCCCGCGGAGAGAGAGAGATATCCGATCTGAAGACCCTGTCAAGGCTGGTTAGCTCCACGCCCGGGGGGAGTGGGGGGGGGGCTCTGTACTTTATACCTGCAGTAAGGAGAAAGTATAGCACATATAAGATATAGGTATGGAATCATTTTGGAACATTTCCTGCCACCAGGAACTGCCGTTTTTTTTTCCCTTTGAAGGTTTGATGCATGAATAGTACAGTTCATGTTTTCATGGAGAGTTTTCAAAGCTGTGTGTGTGTGTGTGTGTGTGTGTGTGTGTGTGTGTGTGTGTGTGTGTGTGTGTGTGTGTGTGTGTGTGTGTGTGTGTGTGTGTGTGTGTGTGTGTGTGTGTGCGTGTGCGTGCATTGGTTAGTGTGTAATGAAATGTGAAATGAAATTAAGGTTTTTCAGATGTCACAGCTAATTTCACCAGATGTTGTTGTTGTTGATGAGGACAGTAGAGAAGTGACCATCTTGGAAGTGGCATGTACATTTGACCACAGTCTGGAAGAGGCATTCTTTACCATGGTGCTTAAGTACAAACGTCTTAAGGATGCTATTATACAGCTTGGTTACAAATGTTAACTGCTTGTTGGAAGCCTCATAATGTCGATAAATCAGTTGTGAGAGGCCTGCAGATTGCAGGAATGCCCGAGCCGGACACTTCGACAGTAACTCTGGGGGAGCCCGGGTTCGAACTGGCAACCTTACGGTTACCATCCAGGCACTCTACCCCTGAGCCACCGCCTACTAATGTTTGTGTTCAAGAATTTCTTGTTAAATGTGAACGCAAATAACTGTGTGCGTGTGTGCGTGCGTGCGTGCGTGCATGTATCACATGTATTTGGCTGTCATGCATTTCCACCATAAATGATGCAGCACCTTTACGAAGGGAGTGGGATCGCATGGCCTATCCAGTGGACTCACTTTTTGGCTCAGTGGTTTTGATACTTTATCTATTAGTCAGGGTCCTGTTCTGTTCTGTCTCCCAACACCTGGCCTGCAGACACGCAAGGAACAAACGATATAAGTATGTCTGATGAGGGAGGTAAATGTTTTTGTCACTGTGTTTTCTTGTGTTCAAACATTAGCAGCAGGGCAGGCCAAGTAAAGCAATCCTGCTTCCACTGGTGTGCTGGCACAGATACAATCGTTGCTGCGGGGTCTGAAATGAAACGAAGACAGAAAGAAATGATCCTGAAGGAGATCTGATCCAGTGGTTTGTGTGTGGATGCAGGCCATGGAATAATAATAACAATAACTGCTGCAGCCTTGGAGTAGACCGAGACAGAGACATGGTTCCAAATGGAGATGTCTAAATTGTTCTCCTCGAACAATGCTTGTTTCCATGTTTCCGCCTTGTTTAACAAGACACGAGGACGGCTAATCGTTAGCTTATGACAGCGAGCGAGAGAGAGATGAACATACAAACCGTGTGACATGATGCTTCTCCCTGTGCAGCAGCTCGGCTCTCGTTGAGTTTCAGTTAACGAAGCCATGTCTAATTCCTGTAAATCCTGGTCTCGGGGCTCAGCGGCAGGATGTTACCGTTTAAATAGTCATTAGCCCTGCTTAGATAGGCTGTCCGCTCTGCATGGCCTCTGGTCCTGGCCCGCTCCATTACTCAGCCATCAGTGGGAACTGATCTGGGCAGACCAGTATACTCCGCGCAGACTGGACATCTGTGCCGAGGTACAGCGGGAGATCACTTATGCTGCGTTCACACGGGCAGACGCAAAGATGCAGTCTACCATTCATTGTCATTGGAAGCCAGCGACACGAAGATGCAAAGATGCATCAGACGTTTGTAGCTGCTGCAAAAGCTACAAATTGAAGCTGAGCTGGGTTTAACTTCCAGATGCAAAGCCACAAGTGTAGCTGCAATGACACACGTCACTACGGACGCACGCTTGATGACGTCTGCACGACCGCGTGAGCAACAGATTCTACAAAGCGTCAGCGCTATGCTGTGATCTTTGCATCTTCCCGTGTGAACGCAACAATATAGAGAGGAATGTTTGAAGGACAGGAGGAGACAATGAGTGGTGCAATAAGTAACTGAGTTCTCATGTTGTGTTTCTTTGACAACAAACAACAACAACCTTCTGACAAACGCTTTCATGCGATCCACGATCAAAGCAGCTAGCTGTCCCGTCCCCCTCCATCTCTGCTCCTCTCTCATGTCCATGGCTGTCTTTCTTCCCTGGCCCCCCAACAGATACATTCCACAGTAAATTATTCCTCTTTGTCATCCCGCTGTAGTGTGAGCCACATAAAGTGGTCTGTGGTCAGGAGCCGTTGAAGGCGTCTTTTCATCGTGGAACTGAAAGCTGCTTGTCATTGTTGCGCAACAGTTCAAACGCCCCATAATTGTTCATAACAGGAGAGTAGATGTAATGATCCACTTTCTACTCCCGTGTTTGGCTTGGCTCATGGCTTGTCTGCAGTAGTTGCATTTCACGACTCTCCTTCGTTCAGCTATTCTTCTTTTAACGAGCTGCACATAATCTGCTTGTACGGTATGTGTGTGCGGTGGTGACCTGTGGATCACAGGTTTGTTAAGTATGGACCGCCAGGGGGTGCTAGGGAGCCCAATTGGAAAGGAGAAGAAAACGAAAATAAAGAATATATAAATCAGAAGAATATAATAAATATAAAGCTCACAGCGTGTCTCATTGTAACAACTTTGCAATAGAAAGTGTGCGTATAATGTGTGTGGCAAAGTGAGTAAAACATAATGTCGTTTAACGTTTAATACAATCAGATAGGACTTTTCTGTTTGGATGTATGGGCTGTCAAGGCCAGAAAGTAGGTTTTTTGCCACTCAGTAGTCATTCCCGCATAACTTCCGGGCATGATGATGATGTCACGCGCATAGCCTCTATACACAAATCCAGGGGAGGGGTGCCCTGGGTGCAGCCATTACTGAGGTGTACCATTAAGAGCCACTTCACACCTCAGCGGGGAGAATAGCCAGAAGCTACTGTATATGGCTATGTGGGGCTCCTTGGCATTGACATGTTTGTGAACTCTTGGTTACTTTAGGTCACAACTGTGTTCAGATATGAGGGCTTTGCGTGCGAGTCTTTTGGACGTTGCCCCCCACCTTTAGATTCTAGACCACAGTAACAGCTCCGTGTCAGCCAGAGTTTAAACGCTAAAAGACAACTCGTATAGTCCTGCCAATAATTTATATTTGCTTCCAGGACTCCTTGCTGTGTGTCAGAGTAGGTTGACCACCGATTTGAGCTCAGTATGAGTCCTTAAGACAAAAACGAAAACCCACTGGATTTCTACATAATGCCTTTCTCAGAGCATCAATTTAACAACTGACAAGAGACTGAGAAAATAACAAAATAACCCAGAAAGAATCGTAACCTCAAGTTTCATAAGCTTGTCAGTTCGAGGCATGCATGCAGAGGATAAGATAAAGGCCCGAAGCCTTTGACATCCCCAGAGCCCTGGCGTTTTGTGTTCATTAGAAGTGTTTAGCACATTAATCATAAAGCAAAAGATTACGTACATTGAAACTATATATATTTTTTAAAAGAAAAATGTTTTTTGAACATGCATGTGAAATATATAATTTAGTTTATGCTGGTTTTTCTCTCTCTCTGTCTTTTTCTTAGAGTTTTTCTTTGCATAAAAAAGAAGAAAATGTATAGCAAAATTCCATAAAAATGTTTCCATGCACGTTGGGATAGAAGGAATAGGATCTGAACCAAGGTTTGATGGTGTGGAAGACAGCTGGTCTTTATCTCCCCCCTGGCCTGACCTGACCAACGCCTGGTCACTCACACTGTGTCACGCAGCTCCAGCTGGCCCGAGCACCATGGGAAAGACAGACAGATGCATGGACTGTCATGTGCGTTGCACGCACGCACGCACGCACGCACGCACGCACGCACGCACGCACGCACGCACTCACAGTGCTGGGAAGCAACTAAGTACATTTACTCAAGTACTGTACTGTAACATCTTGAGGTACTTTTACTTTACTTATATTTCCTATATTTACAATACTTTTACTTCTACTCCACTACATCTCGGATCCACACACAAGGGCACGCACATTGTTGTCTTCAACGAACAAACCTTCTGCTTGGTCCTTTCATATTTGACCCATATCGTGGTCATCTGTGCACCTAATCAGTGCATGTGGCCTCATGGTGGCGGAGAGTTGTAACCAAATGGACCCTTATAGATCTTTAACTCTCGAGAGCATAAAACCAAAATGGACCCTTGCGGGTCGATTTGGTTTCGTTAAATTATTGTTAAACATCTGCATTAGTTAACCCATTTTGGGCGGGAACCCCTTTTCCAACGATCATCAAAATATTCTTTAGTTCTGGGTCTGAGAGGCCAAATGTCATCAAAAGGTAGTTCGTGGCTCAAATTCAGAATAAATAATGGGCCTTGACATGAAACCACTGATCTATTCTAGGTCAGCCCACCAAGCGAGTCCTCCACCCTGCTGGAGACGAGGAGCTCTGATCCCTCTAGGTCACCTCCTCCCTCAGCCCACCAAGCGAGTCCTCCACCCT
>NC_136806.1:15522975-15570475 GCF_951216825.1 Electrona antarctica
GATTTAAACACCAAAAGGGGTTCCCGTTCTGAATGGGTTAAGTACTTTTACTTATACTCCACTACATCTCGGATCCAAATATTGTACTTTCACTCTACGACATGAATTTGATAACTTTAGTTAGTAGTTACTTTGTAGATTTTGATTATGTACATTAACCACTTCAGCCCTACAAGCCTGTAGATAAGACTTTTTATATACATTTGTAAACTTGAAATGGGACATTCTGCAGAAACCTATAACTTCAGCCTTAAAGGGGAATACCACTCATTTTCAACATTTTACTATGTCATTAATATACCTTAGAGTTGTTGTGTGGAAATAATAAAAAGTCCCCCCATTCTGTGTTGCCTAGAACTGGAGGTCTGAAAAAATCAGTAACATTATGAAGTACATCTTCAACAACTTCAACAAATGTTGAAAATGAGTGGTATTCCCCTTTAACCGGCCTGTAAGTTCCCTATCATATCAATCTTAACCATGTATGTCAGTTTCATGATTCTCTCATTTCATGTAATAATTTCACTTCACTTTCACTTATCACTCGAATTGCATTGGAGTGATTAGTAAGCTACTGGTGATCCTGGGTTGATAACAGTGGAAGCGGGTGCTTATAGGAGAGCATTATTCCCTCTAGGGGAGAAGAGGACAGGCCATCAGTGACACATGCAGGGCCAGGCAAGAGGCAGGGGAACTGTTTAGTGTATTTGGACTGCTCCGTGATGAAGATAAGGATGAGGATGTGTGTTGTTGGACGGTGTGGAGCGGGAGAGGAATCCCTGCCAAGCACTCTTCCTCCTCAGGCAACTGTAAAGTCAATACTGGGCTCCATGAAGCCTAGCATTATTTGCGATTCGGTCCTGGGTTCCGTCTGGTGATAGATTCTTTTGTCAAAACAAATTATTTCGCCATCCAGGGGGAACACAAATAATCCTCTGTTTCTTAAGGATGCGGAGTCCGATTAAATCCCAATGGTGTTTCTGTGTGCACAGGCTAGCAGAATTTGGACTGCGTGCGTGCGTGGGTGCGTGCGTGCGTGCGTGCGTGCGTGCGTGCGTGTGTGCCTGCCTAAGGGTGTGTGAGGACAATGAAACTTGCAGTACAACCAGTACTGTACTGTACGGTATGCTACAGTGTTTACTTCTAGTGTTTCTTGTCTCTGTCACTGAGCCACTATCAGGTTTTATTTTATTTTTTGGCCACATAAAAGATCAGTCCGTTTCGCCATTCTAAGCGGTACATCAACCGTTACGATGCAAAATCTCCATTAAATCGATTGATCCCATCATTCGGGCTCGTCTTCAATTTGCACCCGGTTTACACAACCACCAGCTGGCTGGTAAAAGTCAGGACAGCATTCAACGGGGGGGGAATGAAGTCGTTAAGTGCGACCATATCAAAGGCAAAAATGCTGGAATCTATCAGTCGGGGAACAAAGCAAAGGGAATTATTATTATGTTGTTGTGCCAAAACACAAAGGGACTTTTTTTTTCTTTCTCCCGAGTGTTGTTACCGAGTGTTCCACGGGACAATAATTCATCTTTCCATCTCAGGACATGTGTTCAAGTCTTCCCGGGGGCCTCAGGCCATGCAGAGGGGTTCGTCAAGTTGCCATCTTAGCTTTGTGTCAACTACCTCTTCATCGCTGTTTGACAACCCCGTTTCAGCACGTAGTTATCCTCGCGGCTGAGTGCCTTTCAAACTAATTCAAGACGCTGCTACGGGCGCGCAGCAATTAACTTCACGGGCGGCGGGACGGCAGAAAGTCTTATAGATGGATATCAGAAACACTTCCTTTCGGGTAGGTGTGTGAGATATTTTGGCAGGGCCCGTTCTGTCACCCCCACCGCCGAAGCCCAACCTCGGGGCTGCGGTGGTGTTTAATTATTAACGCCGGTAGAGGAGGATGGCTGAATGCGTTACTGACTGGTACCTCGGGGTGTCTAGATATAGGAAGTCCATGCATGGGACCGATTTGGGGAGACAGGTCCTTCCTTCAGGAGGACAGAGGCTAACTGGAGCCATGTGGCAAAGAGGACACGCTCACAACTTCCACCATCTGTATGTATGCATGATCGATCGTTGGAAGTTGGAACATCACCTCAGGGCAGATGTTGCTGGCCTTGCTGCCTTACCAACTATAATGTCTATAAAAGGTCTGGATCGTCACCTCAGGGCAGATGTTGCTGGCCTTGCTGCCTTACCAACTATAATGTCTATAAAAGGTCTGGATCGTCACCTCAGGGCAGATGTTGCTGGCCCTGCCTTTAGCAACTATAATGTCTATAAATGGCCTGGATCACCTCAGGGCAGATGCAGCGCTGCATGGCCTTATCATGCCTTCACCAACCACTGTCTATATAACGCTCTGGATCCAGACTATAGTGTTCATGGCAGGCATCCCTTCCTCTCTGGTTATACTCCTCTCACTCCCTCTGCCTTTATCCTATAGTACATCTCACTCTCTTCCCTGTCACCTCTCTCTCTCTCTCTCTCTCTCTCTCTCTCTCTCTCTCTCTCTCTCTCTCTCTCTCTCCTTCTCCCTTCACATCTGATATCCATTTGCATGTGGATGAGATTTGGATTAAGCAGATAGGTCACCCCAGACTGTCCAAATAAAGAGAGAGAGAGAGAGAGAGAGCAGAGCTGATTGTTCCCGCTGCATGCTGAGCATCAGTCTCTCTCTCTCTCCTTTCGTACGTTTATCATCTCCCCTTTTGTTTTATCGAAGGCAGGAAAAGAAACACGTCTTGCTTTCCCTCAGGTGTCCAAAGAAAACAAGATCGTTACTGGAAGAGAGGCATCTCGGACAGTCTTCTACACATGTTTTAAAGATGACGAAGAAACTCCATATCCAGAAAGAAACTCCATATCCAGTGTATATTTACTTGTTTTATTTAATTTAGAGGGACATCAAAAGGTGGCCATGCATGCACAGCTTGCCTGGCCGAGCGTCACAATCACTCATTCAACGGCTGGACCAGCCAAGAAGGATGTGCGCCTGGCTATGCCAAGTGATATCAAATATCACAACGAGAAGCTGCTTTGGATGACTGTGGACACTTTCCACAGGCTCTACTTACTTGACCTTTTCTCCCGTATCTTGACGTCCATCGCGTGCTGCACCGGAAAGTCACACAGGCCGCATTTACCTCCCCTCCTTCTCTGTGCTGGAGGACATAGTCGATGGGACTTGGTTAGCTCCCAGTGTCACAGCTATAGAAGGTCCTGGGTTCGATTCCGCTGACCCACACTGTGGGCGCTGGGGGGCGTGTTCTCTCCTCTGCGTCATCAGTGCCCATACCCTGGGTGGGGTTGGTGAAAGGGGCTTTCTGTGTACGGTGTGGAAACTGAACAACACCAGAGCACTCAGTCAGGTAGCGGGTATCGCCAATAGGGCCTTTTATTATTCACAGACCCGTGGGCATGGGCTGGGTGATGGGCCAAATCATAAAGCATAAAGCTCTCTGCTTCTTCCCCACTGGCTCTCTCGGGTCCCATGCTTACCTGGCGGCTGGTTGCCTAGCGACATCCCACAACGGCTAGAGCCGTACAAATCTTCTCTTATGGGGGGTCCCTGGCATACCTTTTCAAATGGGGGTCCGTGGGCTAATTAGTGTCAATTTGGGGGTCCTTGTCTTGAAAAAGTTTGGGAACCACTGCTCTATAGGTATAGGTACCCTCACTGACACTGGGTGGAAAAGATTGTGGGATAAAAATGTAGTAAAAAAAACCTAAATGAAGTCCCATAGCGTTAAGGAGACAGACGTCCTTCTATCGCTATGGACCAGAGCTAGGACCTGGTGGACTGTGACTGTCTCCTGGCAGAGGACGCTGGCCTACAGGAAGTGGAGCAGAGACAAGAGACACTTTAACCCATTCTGACCTGAGATCAGATTCTAAAAATGTCTTCTACATCCTGACAGTTTTCTGAAAAAGCTATGTTTCTATGTCAGTCGTTCTTCGATTTTTCAAAAATAGCAGACCTACAAGCTCGTAGCGCGCCACTCGGTGGCGCGCTATGAGCTTGTAGATCTGCTATTTTTCAATAGCTAAAGCATTCCCTGAAGAAGGCAACTTGTTGCCGAAACGTTGGAAAAATAAAGATTTTGATGGCATCGTGACTACGAGCTGTGCGGCCTCTCTCCTTTTTCAGTCATAGTTATCTCCTGCGGTCAGCACCTCCCCACTACTGGTGTGCGCTCCTACCTTCCTTTTTGTTCAATAGCTAAAGCATAACATAATGCTAACACCAAAAGGGGATCCCGCCCAAAATGGGTTAAAGATATAGTGCGGTGCCACCAGCCACGCAGCCAGGTTGGCCGTAGGCCCGGTTGAACTGATAATACCTCTAATGCCAGCAAGATGTCTGAAACATGGCCCCTGTGATAGTGAAGACTCCCTGGGGGTGCAGGACACTGAATTAGTTCATCAAAGGGCCATAAAAAAGCCCCTGAATGCTGTCTCATCTGAGGCCAAGCAACGCTGCTTCATAACGGGGCTTTCATTCAGGCCTGACACTCTCTGGGGGAAGAGAGGTATACAATACATGTTGTCGCAACAGTGATTGTGCACGCACGCACGCACGCACGCACGCACGCACGCACGCACGCACCATGTGTTTTCGGGACTGAAAAGTGAGCAATATATTGAGAAACGAGCTGAGGGAATTTAGGAAATGTGGTATTAACCCATTTTTGGCGGGAACCCCTTCTGGTGTTTCAAGCATTATGTTATACTTTATCTATTGAAAAATAGCAGATCTACAAGATATGAGCCTGTAGATCTGCTCAATATTTTTTTTAAATCGTGAAAATGTGACATCTTTGAATATATATTATTTCAACTCACATCTTTGCTTCTGGGGTGGGGGGGGGGGAGATCCCTGGAACTACATATTTTCAGATGGGGGTCGGCGAGCAATTACAGATAATTCTGGAGGTCCTTGACATGAAATAGTTTGAAAACCACAGAATCATAGATTTTTTTCTCAAAACTGTCATGATTTAGATTAGAAGACATTTTGTATAGAATCGGTGTCGGTCGAAATGGGTTAAGTGAAATGAGGTGTATACTGGCCTGAGAGAGAGATAGAGAGACGGAGAGAGAGACAGACACACGGAGGGGGACAGGGGACGTTAGCTTGAGGTTTGGCTTCTTTCTAGGTTGTTTTCTTGGAAACAGTTTTTTCAACCATTCATTCATTCATTTATACCACAAGGTATTTCATGAGTGGAGAAGTTCACTCAACGTGGTTCTCATTTAACCCGTTTTGGGCGGGAACCCCTTTTGGTGTTAGCATTATGTAATGCTTTAGCTATTGAAAAATAGCAGATCTACAAGCTCATAGCGCGCCACCGAGTGGCGCGCTACGAGCTTGTAGGTCTGCTATTTTTGAAAAATCAAAGAACGACTGACATAGAAACAGCTTTTTCAGAAAACTGTCAGGCTGTAGAAGACATTTTTAGAATCTGATCTCAGGTCAGAATGGGTTAATACGACGAGATCTTTTGTGTGTTGTTTTTTTTTTTTCTGTTCTTTTTTTTTCCTATCTTTATTTCCCCCCAAAGAGCAACAAAGCTGTGTAGTGTTGCGTCGTCGGAGAGTATAAACATGGACAGTACCAGAGCATCTCTGCCTTACATCACTCACCACGCCATCCCAGAGCTGGTACCAGATAGATCTGTTTGCTGTACAAACAACATCTGATGGTGCTTTGACCCATCAATGTGTTTACTGTACTTAATCCATTTAGACCCGAGGACGATTATGAAAATGTCTCTCTAAATCACGACAGTTTTCTGAAAAACCTTGGTTTCTATGTCAGTGGTTTTCAAACATTTTCATGTTTGTCAAGGAACCCCAAAACTATATGTAATTGGCCAACCGACCCCCATCTGAAAATATGTTGTTCCAGGGAACCCGCCAGAAGCAAAGATTTGAGTTAAAAAACATTCGCTCTGAAAGAATATATATTCAAAGATTTGCGCCACATTTTCACGATTTTTCAAAAATAGCAGATCTACAAGCTCGTAGTGCGGCACTTGGTGCCGCGCTATGATCTTGTAGATCTGCTATTTTTCAATAGCTAAAGTAGAACATAATGCTTCAAACTCCAAAAGGGATTCCCGTCCAGAATGGATTAAATACTTGCATCATCTCTGCCCTCCATCAAAGCATATTGCTATGTATGCTATGTATGGCCAAGGCTTTTTCCAATGCTGATCTGCTCTGCTTATGCAGATGCTTACAGTATACCACTCTATTGGTCTACCACAGTGGTTTAAAACCAGTGTTCTGTGTTCCAGGAACCACCAGTGGGCCTTCAGGGGTTCCAGGTGGTCCCCAGCTACAACAGTATGGAGGAGTTGGTAACCAAATGGTCCCTTTTAGATCTTTAACTCTTGAGAGAGCGTAAAATGAATCCAAATGGACCGTAAAGGGTCCATTTGGATTAATTTTACACTCAAGAGGTAATTTACTCTACAATTATTCTACATTCTCTAATTGTGTATTGTATATTAATTAATGCAGACATTACTTATTAAGTCTACACAATAAGAGCATGTAGAAGAATTGTTATATTGATCAATATTGCATTGAAATGTGAACAAAATCTTATCCAACGGTCTGAGAGGCTAAATCTCATCAAATGGTAGTCCGTGTCACTCCGAGGCTCAAATGGCGAATAAATAGTTGACCTTGATATGGAAAAGGGTTGAAAACCACTGCTCTAGCACAGGGGTTCTCAACCCGTGGGTCGTGACCCCTCAGGGAGTCGCCAGATTATTTTGCTCGCGAGACATGGCCAAAGCATTTCCGGGGGTCCCCCTGCAGAGACATGGCCAAAGCATTTCCGGGGGTCCCCAGCCAAAAACGTACCTGCTCTAGCAGAACAACATGGTGCTTTGAGCCATCTTATATCCTTACATCAACTCTGCCCTCCATCGAAGCATATTGCTATACAGTTCGATATTGTCCTTTTCTTTTTGCTGAGGTTTGCGTGATCTGCGCAAAAGGACAGTTAACCCATTTTGGGCGGGAACCCCTTTTGGTGTTTTAAACATTATGTTATAATTTAGCTATTGAAAAATAGCAGATCTACAAGCTCATAGCGCGCCACCGAGTGGCACGCTACGAGCTTGTAGGTCTGCTATTTTTGAAAAATCGTGAAAATATTTATTTCAGAAAACTGGAGGATTTAGAAGGATTTTTTAAAATTTTGAAGTCAGGCCTAAATGGGTCAAATGATAAGGGACAATATCGGTGGCACCCAACTGTACTGTATGTCAAGGCCTTTTCCAATGCTGATCCAATGCTTCTACAGTTGCTTACCAGTCTAATGCTCTAGCAGAACAACATGCTGATCCAATGCCTATACAGTTGCTTACCAGTCTAATGCTCTAGCAGAACAACATGGTGCTTTGAGCCATCATCATCATCAACGAGGCTTCTTAAATCCTCACATCAACTCTGCCCTCTCCAGACATTCCTCTGTTGGCGGAGCGTCTTTAGATAGATTGACCTTTATTGATCCCGGAGCGAAATTTCGGAGGGAAATTCTTTGACTGCCAGCGAGGTGGCTGCCCATGGAACCCCCGAGGGACTATTTACCTCGCAGGTTAAACTCTCGTTCCAAAATCATCCCACCTGAGGTGGTATGGGTCATGTTATCCCTGGCGGTTATTGTCCTTTTAAAGATCATTACATGGTACTTTGGTGACGCCGCGGTCGTTAATCTGTCTCCTTCGCTGTCCAACGACAAGATGATCAAATCTTCACCTCTTCACTCCCGTGCGACTACCAGATAACTGCCATTTCCCCCCCAACCTTTAGTCTGAAAACTGAGCCGGCCCGAGGTCTCGGTTCACTTGGGTGTGTGTACATACGCACGCGACCACACGTGTATGTATTTAGCTGGGTACTGTGTGTGTGTGTGTGTGTGTGTGTGTGTGTGTGTGTGTGTGTGTGTGTGTGTGTGTGTGTGTGTGTGTGTGTGTGTGTGTGTGTGTGTGTGTGTGAGCCTGTGTTTGTGTTCGTGAGAAACGCTCGTCCAGAAAGCTGCCTGCTGGACAGATCGTTGGATGTGGAGCTGGTGAGATCGGAGAGGTCAACGATCTGTAGCAAGACCAGGACTTAAACACCGCGTGGACGAAAAACGTCCACCGTCGCTGCTTCTCTTTCTAAAATAATCATGTCCACATTTTAGAGGTTTATGCAGGTGGTCGATTTATGCACTATGCATATTCCTTGGGTAAACTGGGACTTGCCGAGTTTGTACGACAAATCCCTCCCCAAATATACAGAATTATAAATGCTATAGATGCGTATACATGATAGTATAGTGTAAGGATGCAATAATGGGAATCGGCATATTTTCTGGTCCCGGGGGCAGAAACATTTCCTTTTACGGCTTCAGCCAGCTGATGGCTGCTCAGGTTAGTACGACGATGAGTGCCATCTGAGCAAGGGCCTTGTTCAGAGACACTTTGACACTTATACAGGGCAAAGCCTGCGGTCGAATCGGACACCTTTTCGACCTATAGATGGCCTCTCCGTCCGTCCGCTCAGCTGCGGCTCCTCCTCCTCCTAAAAGACGAGAATATAAAAATAAATCGGTAAACAACGGGCATCCCGGGCCTTTTTTTTTTTGCCTGTGACTAATTATGGCACTGACGACTGCCTTTTCTTCTAGTTTGTTGATAAACCTTTACGTAGTTCCACTGTTGAGTGTTTACCCAGCTTTACCGCATGCCACCGCTTATTGCACATGGCATGCGCTAAAAATGTGCTGGCGGGGGACTTTTTCAGATGGAACAAAAGGTAGTGGAAAGGTCAGACAGTCAACGTTGTCGGTTTTAGCATCTGGTTTGCAGAGTCTCTCTCTGTGTGTTTGCGCAGTGCCTCTAACAGCTAATGGGCTTATAGATTGATCTTGTTGTTGTAGCGCAATAAGCTGCCAAAAGCATTCACAGTGGCAGTATTCGGGAGCGCCACAGGCAGTGTTTTTTTATGGCACCTGGAATGTCGACTAAATCTACAGTTTGATTCGTCGACTAAAATATATTTTGGCGGGCCTTGATGCCGACGTAATGACTGTTTTTTTACACTTGCTGAAAATAGCCGATCTACAAGCGCACAACGCGTCGCAGCGAGCTTGTAGATCTGCTATTTTCAGCATGCAACCAAGTGTAAAATGACTTGTGTCTTACTTATACTGGATCTTTTGTCCACTAGTCCCTTCCTAACATTGTAGTCTAGTTTTTATTCGTTGACGAAATTGTCAGTATATTTAGGCTAGTCTTAGTTTTAGACGTCATAGCTTAGTTTTCATTTGGTTTCCATTTAGTTTTCTTCAGTGAAAAAAGGTAGTCGACGAACATTTTTCGTCTTAGTTTTAGTCAACGAAATCAACACCGGCCACAAGCAGCGCCCCCCTGAATTGTTTTGATCTTCTGCGTATACGTAGGTCTGCCCCCGGCCTCTTTCTTTTAACTGCGTGCTATCTCGTTTAGTAACGCAGGATCAGAGAGGTACTGTATACAGTCAGTGACATCATATCAGTTCTGTGTGGTTCTTGGTCTCCAGCGGTCTGGAGCGTATAGGGTTGAGGTGGTGAGTATAAAGGGCTTTGAAAGAGAAGCACGCTGATAGTATTTACAGCCTAGTAAAGCCACTCCCACGAGGACGATAGCCTTCCAGTCCCACGGGGACCATATAGCCTTCCCGCTCTGCACACGACTGTTGCTCCATCACTGTGTAGTTCTGCACTGCCATCACCCCATCGCTCTCACACACACACGCGCGTACACACACGCACGCACGCACGCACGCACGCACACACACACACACGCGCACGCTGTAGAGCTAGAAATGACATAGTCGAGCCCTAATGGACCCGTTTCAATTTGCTCCGAGATCTGATTGGTTCGGACATGTCTTGGACCCAAGCCCTTGAGATCGGACTTGTTTCCGAGATAGCACAGATCTGACCCAGACTGTTCAGATTCAAAGGGCTTCACAATGTGCATTATACATTAACCAGCCTTGATTTGTATCGCAGGTGGAACTTATTTTTGCCTGATAGTCACTATAACGCGCTCCCGTGTGTAGATCATGCACACCGCATGTAACACAATTAAAGGGAATCGCTTAACATCTCACCATGAACGTCATCATGCTTCAAAATGGACAGATCTACAAGCTTAACAGCACGGCGGTGCACACCACACCACACCCACTTGACAAATTGCAGATCAG
Source organism: Electrona antarctica (assembly GCF_951216825.1). Lineage (NCBI taxonomy): Eukaryota > Metazoa > Chordata > Actinopteri > Myctophiformes > Myctophidae > Electrona > Electrona antarctica. Next base: position 15,533,236 of record NC_136806.1, read on the forward strand.
TGCGAGCGAGTCCCTCGCGCTGAACGTGTAATAACAATAAGAGTTTGTCCTCACAACCATTACAGGCTAATAAAACGGCAAGTCATAATTCAGCTCTAAATCGTCAATACTATCCATACTCCATAGCAATAGATCGTTTGACATCTTTTGTCTTTCTTTTTTTATGTGTTGACAAAATTTGTCACATAAACATTTTATTGGGGGTTTGGTACTGTATTGTAATTGATTTTGCATGAACTACTGTATAAGGCATTCTAACACGAACGGTTTGGTCCCATGTAAGTCAGCCTCCGAGCAGACTTGAGAAAGAGTGCACGTCTATGTCCGTAAAAATTAACAGACAAAAAAGATTGACGAATCAGACTCGTAACGTACTGTACTATGAACTTGTGTACATTTCCATACATACAAAAACCGAAAATGACCACGGGCACGGATGCTTTCCCTCTTTGAATGGGTGACATAGCATGTTATAGCCTCAATAAAGAAGGCATCCATGATTGCACACACTGCGTGGCGCGTGCACCTTTGTCCTTTCATCCCATGGAGGGATCAAACCCACAGCAGTAATCTGATGCTGGGTCAGCCTAATCATCAGGCAGCACTTTGTCCTGATGTGCACTGGGTGGGTCTTCTCTCCTGGCATCCACCCTGGTATTACACCTAATGATAAACAGACCTGGATGGAACCCAAAAGGTAATATAGATATCTGAACTGACCCGGACCTGATTGACCATAATGAAACATGGACGCGAATCTGTAATTTTTTTTTTAGCATTGTTGGATATTTTTGGTTCGGGTAGAGACACATACGTTTCGTGTGCACGTGAGCAAGCGTGCGCACACGGACACACACGGGCACGCACCCACGCACACGCGCGCACACACACACACACGCGCACACACACGCACATACCTCTACCTGCCCTATGGCACTCGTCCCAGGTAAAATAATATTATCTTAGCTGAGTGTCTGTCGTTCATACGATCTTTAGCGGAGGGACCGTACTTAACCATGTCCAGACTGTTAAGAGCCCCTCTCTCTCTCTCTCTCTCTCTCTCTCTCTCTCTCCTCATCTCTCAGACTGTATACCGCGGGTCATAATTAACCCAGGACAAGCCGCTGACCTGTGACAAATAGACTGTAACACGACACCCCCGTCTCTCCCCAGCAGCATGGCGCGGTTCGGCCCGGCCCGGTCCAGTCCAGTGCATGTTGGACCCATGCAGCACATCCTACCGGGCCTTAGGCGGGTAACATTCCATGGGCGGATATATGCAGACGTTTACAAAGACATGCCATGTATACCTTAACCCATTCTGACCTGAGATCAGATTCTAAAAATGTCTTCTACATCCTGACAGTTTTCTGAAAAAGCTATGTTTCTATGTCAGTCGTTCTTCGATTTTTCAAAAATAGCAGACCTACAAGCTCGTAGCGCGCCACTCGGTGGCGCGCTATGAGCTTGTAGATCTGCTATTTTTCAATAGCTAAAGCATAACATAATGCTAACACCAAAAGGGGTTCTCGCTCCAAAATGGGTTAAAGCCAAATACCGCTGAACTTCACCACACTAATATCAATGTATTTTGTTGCCCTTACGCTTAGGACGGTTCAATTTGTTTTATTATACACATATCCGCCGCTGTCCCCTGTAGCCACAAAGTAAGACGTAAGATGTTTTCTCTCACTCAAAGTTGTAACAGTGTAATAATGTTGTACTGGGGGCTACTGAAAACGTGGTTTAGAATGATTCATGTGGAATTTATTTATCCCATGATACAACAGGGGCAGTATAAAATAACTACTACAGGAATGAGCAACAGAAGCAACATCACTGACAGATACTATATCAATTATGAAGAGATGAAATGTTGTCAATGGCAAGACCAGAGTAGCTTTTCTGTTAAATGATTAACAGGGATGTTGGTTATATATATAAACAAATACCATAATGGTTTCAGAAAGAGCAGTATTATATACATCTTTACGATATGATTACAAAAAGTGTTGCTTCTGTGGACTGTCTTGTTTCCTTTCTGTTTCCTTCTCTCGTTCATCCTTCTCGTCCCCCTTTTCTTCATGGACTGTTCAACAGTCCATATTGGTGTGGGTCTGCCGCGTTATTGCAGTTAAAAGGGTAGCGTTTTGTCCTTCCAGTGCGTGGTTTCCTTTCCCTCGTTAATTATGACACAAAGCAACACCATACTTTGCAACCATGCGTCCACCACAGGTATGTTAACGGAGCCTGCTGGCTCCACGCAGCCTCCCTCCCAGCATTAGCTCAACATTCCGGCGGCCTCGGATAATGGGACTTCTATTAGGAGTCATTTGCGGCCGTGCTGCGGCGTGTTTCACCAGATTCCAACATTAACCGTGGTCTAAACCTCGCCGGGTGACGGACAGAAGGGAAGGGAAGGGAGGTTGAAGAGCTTGCATGCCTTCGTCTTCATATCATCTGAACTTTGTTTCGCTTTCTGACCTCGCTCTCTAGCTGTTTGTTCTGTGGACCAGCCGTGAGACGGCCTGTTTGTTTACCGTCTGTGTTCACGGTTGTATCTAGTCTAGTTGTATGTTTGTTTTCCTACATGTATGTTTACATGTACATTTTCATCTCGTATGTTCGCGTGCGAGTGTGTGTGCGCGTGCGTGTCAGGCAGTCGGCACAATCAGCAGCGATGCGTGCATGCGTGTGCACGGCGTGTCAGGCAGTCAGCAGCGGTGTGTGTGTGTGTGTGTGTGTGTGTGTGTGTGTGTGTGTGTGTGTGTGTGTGTGTGTGTGTGTGTGTGTGTGTGTGTGTGTGTGTGTGTGTGTGTGTGTGTGTGTGTGTGTGTGTGTGTGTGTGTGTGTGTGTGTGTGTGTGTGTGTGTGACCAGTGAGAACCTTGTGACCACGCGGCGTGTCCCTGTGTGAGGTGGACTGTTGACAGTGATCAGCAGCAGGAGAGCTTCCTCCTCTCGGGCTCATGGAAAGCAAACAAGCTAATCAGACCCAGCACTCCAACCTCTTTCAACTCCACGGCCAAGAGATGGAGGGAGAGGAGGGCAAAAGAGGGATGGGGTGGAGAGGTTTGGAGGGGGGGTTCCCCCTTCTATACAAACACGGATAGATGCAGGGGAGGAGAGCATGCAGATGTGTGTAGTCTGAACTGTATCAACCCTCGTATACAAGCAGCACTTCCAATTAACGCCACTCCTCCTCCAGCACACTCTGGACTGTTAAGGGCTTTCTGTCAACACCAATGATAAGATAACTGCAGCCGTAACGATGTGAAGTAGCCACGCTGATGAACGATACCGTTCTGTAATTATTGTGTTTGAGAGGTGTTGTTGAACACGTTGAAATCAAACGTGCCATCCTGGGTTAAGTGTTCCTGAACAAGACACTTCAGTCCCGACTCCACTCCCCATGTGTGGTCACTCTGAGCAAGACACTGCTCGGTCGAAGCAAGTAATTTTTCCCTTTGGGGATCACTAGGAATCCTCCGTTTTTGTTTGCTGGTTAGATATGGCTGTCTTTAGTTGAAAAGTATAGGTTTTCACTGGATTATTGCTGACACATGGGATGGAAACATGCACCTCTATGGTGTCCTTACTGCGGGTTCATGGACAAGGTCAGAGAGAGAAGGATTAGGGTCGATTCAAACTCCACTTTTAAATACAGTTCGGCTCTGTCCAGACTACAAAGTGATGTCATTAAGAGGTTCGGGAGGACGGGTAGTACCATCCTAAATATGGCGCTTCAGTGCCGCCGAAATGTTGTTACATACCAAACTAATTTCGCCGTTAACTTCCAGCGGTGTTTCCTCATTCATTCAGCCCAGCTTCGAGTTCAATTTGTCAGCACAAACCGTTTCCTGTAAAGGACTTCTGACCCCTCGGCTGGCTGGAGGCTGCAGCCGGCCAGTTCCAAGCTCGTTTCACGTCCACAAACATTTTCATGTCAAGGACCTCCAATATTTACAAGCGACTTCCGTGCTAGCTGTGAGCAAGCATGAATTTACTTTTATAGAGCCGAAACTAAGTTGGTTCGGGGACCCATCTCACACACACACACACACACACACACACACACTGTCACAAACACACACACAAACAGTGCGGCGATGGATTTTGGGATCCTCAGCAATGACGCAATGTTTTTGTCGGCCCCTAAACTCTGTTAAATCACCATGTTGGGTCATGATGTGCCGACTAGTGTGTCAGTTCACTGGCTTCAAGTTAGACGGCCTTGGGTCCATGACATAATATTTTGCATGTGTTTCCCAACAACATTCAGCTGTTTCCTCCCTGCATGTTCCCTTTATAGCATTGGATATCGCAATATTTATATTTCCCCCGAAAGAAAGTTTATTCAATTTCTTCATTTTGGAGTGTCGATATCTTCCCAAGTGTTGATATTATCTTCTACGCTGGATCGTTTCCACCCTACTTATCTGGCCTTTTCCCCTCCCGGCGTGTATCCAACGTTGACCTTTTATCGGTCAACAAGTGGGTTCTCGTGTACACGCCAGCCCCTCTGGAGTGTTTGTGTTGGCCCGGAGGACCACTGTGTGTGAGATTACAGGTCAGCTTTTTTCAGAGACATAAACATACAGGAGCTCATGGCTTCATGGCTTCTTCAGAGTTTGGACGTCGTTTTTATTTTTTCCCTCCCTTGAACATTCACGTCCTCTCAAGTGGTTTTATCCAGACGAGGATGCCAAGTTCTGTGTGCGTTTGTGTGTGCGTTTGTGTGTGTGTTCGTGTGTGCGTTCGTGTGTGTGTTCGTGTGTGCGTTTGTGTGTGTTCGTGTGTGTGTTCGTGTGTGCGTTCGTGTGTGTGTTCGTGTGTGTGTTCGTGTGTGCGTTTGTGTGTGTGTTCGTGTGTGCGTTCGTGTGTGTGTTCGTGTGTGCGTTCGTGTGTGTGTTCGTGTGTGTGTTCGTGTGTGCGTTTGTGTGTGTGTTCGTGTGTGCGTTTGTGTGTGTTTGTGTGTGCGTTCGTGTGTGTGTTCGTGTGTGCGTTCATGTGTGCGTTCGTGTGTGTGTTTGTGTGTGCGTTCATGTGTGTGTTCGTGTGTGCGTTCATGTGTGTGTTCGTGTGTGCGTTCGTGTGTGCGTTCGTGTGTGCGTTCGTGTGTGTGTTCATGTGTGCGTCCGTGTGTGCGTTCGTGTGTGCGTTCATGTGTGTGTTCGTGTGTGCGTTCGTGTGTGCGCTTTTATTAACAGAGCAGATTCAACGATAAATTAATCACTTTATTTATTTATAGCAGCGTAATAATATTGGTGTAATATTGGTGCATGTGTGCTACTACTCATGCAATTAAATGAATGTGTATTAATCACACAGTTCACGTTAACACCAACCTAACAGTTAGGAAGTTAAAGTACACATTTTTACGTATTTGTACTTTACCTTTCAGAGGAAAATATTGTACTTTTACTCCACTCTAATTATTTGGCACTTTTACCTAGAAGTACTGACATGTTTTACAAGTAAAACATGTGAGTACTTTTTCCACCCCTGCGTGAGTGTGAGCGTGAGAGAAAGAGAGCTCTCAGGTGCAGATTAACTTCTTCTATAAACCGTTGTAAACATTCGTCCGCCCTCGCTCGTCCTCCTTAAAAAGACCACAAGTGCATAAAAAAACCTGGGTGTAAAACGCTATACCGTGGGGTCACAGCAGGGTCTGGGAGCTCAACGGAGAGATGTGTGTGTGTATAGTCCACAGGTGTCCAAGTGGTCCCCCTTGGCCCCGCCAGGGGACCACGAGGGAGGTGTTTGAGATGTATATGTGTAGGCCACGTGTGTGTCCCTTGAACTTCCACTTAGGGATGCATGATTAATCGGTAGCATAATCGGAATAGGCCATATCGGCCATAAAAATGCCATATCGTTATCGGAACAGTCTCAAAATAATACAGATTATTCGGTTTTCACCTGGTTTTCAGAAAACAGACTCTTGGAAAAGAGTCTGCTATTTATTGATTGATTGAATACATTATTAACACCTTGAGGGCCCGGACCTATTTAATCCATTAATAAAATGTGCCCATCATTTATAGCGCCCGGACCACTTTTACCGGGGGACCGGAAGTTGTTGTGAATGTCTGTGTAGCAGCTAACAATAGCCACACCACTCTAGAGTCGATCGACAACAGCGGGAGGTAAGAATAAATCTATCGCGACTAGCGACTGGACCACGAAGCGGCGTCTAACACAGGATCTTTTTTCATAATTAGACGGGATGATTTAGATTGCGAGTTATGAACGTTTTAAGATTTTCGTTTTCGTCCGCTAAACAGGCAGGGAACATTTTCGATGACGTGTCACTGTTGTGCAACACCGAGGATTGGGCAACAAGCGCTCCTAGGCTGTGGAGCGATGCGATCGGTTTTGATATCATTAATCTCCGTCCTATTTATCAATCTCCGTCTCGGGCAACTTGACCGTGAACTTGAACTTGACGGTGATCTCCATCTGGGGCCCTTAAACTGTTAACAGGCTTTGGGCCAAGCCCCTAGGAGGGCCTAGTCTTGTTTCCATTGTGGTCCTCTGTATAATATCGGAATCGGCAGATATGACCCTGCAAATAATCGGAGATCAGATATCGGTCATAATCGTGCACCCCTACTTCCACACGATGTCCATGAACACTGTTCCAACCCTCCTATAGTGTTAGTTGACCATGGTTTTGTCACTCACTTCGTACCCTACGAGTTAGAGGTGCTTGTACTCGTAGGTACAAGCAGCCAAATGTTAGCGTGACGTGACATGGTCTGCAAAACTGGGCAACATCATCTATATCTGTATACCGTACATATCTGAGCAGTGGCTCAGGGGTAGAGTGGCCGGTAGAGAGGCCGGATGGGACCCGTCTAAACTCAGGGGTAGAGTGGCCGGTAGAGAGGCCGGATGGGACCCGTCTAAACTCAGGGGTAGAGTGGCCGGTAGAGAGGCCGGATGGGACCCGTCTAAACTCAGGGGTAGAGTGGCCGGTAGAGAGGCCGGATGGGAACCGTCTAACCTCAGGGGTAGAGTGGCCGGTAGAGAGGCCGGATTGGAACCGTCTAACCTCGCGTCACCAGGCTGTCCACCTCGGAGGAAAGCCTGGTCTGTGTTACAAAATGGCCGTGTGATCGGGTCGGGAGCGGTTGATGATATCGCTACGTCATGTTGTAGTCATTGTTTTCTAAGTCATCAGTCCGGTACCCTCTAAACCAGAACTTTGTATCTCATTGTAACAATGGAATGCGGAAGCGCTCATTCTATCTCAATGGAATAGTTCCAGCCATAGGAGCAATGTTTGGAACTATCGCCCATAGGCACCCGCTTTGCGGCGAGATCAAAGCGTGTCACCACTCTCTTACTACATTACTCTGGATGCGGCGTAGTGCGAGTCACGCTGTTATTGGAATGGGAAGGTATTATTCCTCCGTTTGGAGGGAAAGGATGTTCTGGTTTAGAGGGTTCCGGCCTGATGACTAACAAAACAATGACTACAACATGACGTAACGACATCATCATCCGCTCCCGACCGGATCATGAACCCGAAAAGGAATGCTGCCCAGGCTAGGAACCGTGAGGTTCCCAGTTCCATCCCAGAGTTTGCGTCGAAGTGTCCTTGAGCAAGACTCTGAACCCCTAATTGCTCCCGATATGCAGGTTGGTGCCTTGCATGGTTTCCTCCGCTCCGCTATCGGTTTGTGAATGTGTGTGTGAATGGGTGAATCTAATCCACAATCTATATAAATGCACCATTTTACAATATAGGCACACGATACTAATACGAATATTACAATTAAATAATAATAAGACTAGGCCCCTCCCTTTCTTCCATCTGTGAAAATAGCTGATGCTGATTTTCACCTCACTCTTCGCCCCCCATAATTAGGGCACGCTCGGGTTCATTTGTTAATATCTTCATCTCTCAACACTCTCACGCCCTGACCACCCTGCTGGGGCAGGGATGGAGAGAGTGAGAGGGAGGATGGGAGGAGTGCTGAGAGAGAGAGAGAGAGAGAGAGAGAGAGAGAGAGAGAGAGTGAGAGAGAGAGAGAGAGAGAGAGAGAGAGAGAGAGAGAGAGAGAGAGAGAGAGAGAGAGAGAGAGAGAGAGAGAGAGAGAGAGAGAGAGAGAGAGAGAGAGAGAGAGGAGAGAGAGAGAGAGAGAGAGAGAGAGAGAGAGAGAGAGAGAGAGAGAGAGAGAGAGAGAGAGAGAGAGAGAGAGAGAGAGAGAGAGAGAGAGAGAGAGAGAGAGAGAAGGGAGGATGGAGAGAGAGAAGCCTGTTAAGTGGCAAAGCCCTTCACACATTCGACGGGCTCTCGTCCAGATCCTCTCCTCTTGCACCCCTTAAGCTGTCAGGCTTTTATGAGTAGATCCATTATGAAGCTCTGTTATCCATTTCTGTTACGACGTATTTGGCAACTCGAGGTCTGGCCCTCCGCCCAAGACCAGACAACACACACGCACACCCACACACATAGACAGACACACACACACACACACACACAACGCCCACCCACACACATACAGTAAGACACACGACGCACACCCATACACATACGTATACACACACCCACGTACGACGTATACACAAAATGAACACGCATACACGCACATTATTTACGATGTATCACAATCGCTTCCCAGCAACACAGCCAAACATTAGTTTGAGGATTTATCGTGTCTGTTTGAGATATCACGCAATCAATCATGGGATCTCGATATGCAACTTCACTTTCTGTCAGAAATGATTTGTTCATTTATAGAGTGGAAGACGAGGTCGGGGCTGGAAGCTCTTAGCACACATCTTGTTTTGTAATTGTTGTTGTTGCGTGTTGTTCTCATCTCTTCTGTGTTGGAATACGTAATAAGAAGAGGCGGTGTCAATCACTGTGGACCAGGCCTCCATAATACACACTAAGGGTCCATTCATACTCCTATTTCACCGCTGTTTCGGCACTGTAGTGCCGAAATGATTTTGGCTCGTCAGAAAGTTTCAGTAGCACCGAAGAGCCGACTTTAGGACGGTACCCGCCCTCCCGAACCTCAAATGACGTCACATTGTAGGCTCTACAGAGCCGGCTCTAAAAAGTATGAATCGGCCCTTACTGTACCCATCCATTGCCTTTTGTCATTGACCTGGATTTTTATCCCACGATGTTTGTGACCCATTATTTTTCACTCGATTCTTTTTTTTAGCGATGGAAATAAGCGAATTAGCACAACACCCCAATGCCCCATTCAATTCAATGCATTTCAATTAAATTCATTGAGGGCTTATGGTAGGGGAAATAGCCAATAATGTGCTTTTGCACAAAATAACACCAGGACCTCTTTGGTGGTGGGGACGTAACAACTACAAATAAAGGTAAGAAAGCCTTCTAGCATGGAATTCTCCTTTAACACTTTTTTAGCTTAGGAAATTTTCAGAATAAAGGCGCTAGAAGGATGAGGCATATTTTACTCTGAAATGCCCTGCCTTCCATTTCACCCCCAAAACCGGGAGGTGAAATCTTCCATTACTACCTCGCGCTAATAAGTCTGATCTCTCTTTAGAAGCGTTAATATTCCAAACGAGATGCACGATGAAGTCAGACATTAGACCAGAACATCAGCGTTCTGATCAAATCCACAGACAGCGCCGTAGATTCTGAGTAAATAAGGAAGATTGTCGGGCCGTAAACCAGGAAGTGAACGGCTGCGCGCGAAGCAAAACTGCTCAGGGACGGCGCCTGGCAACGTCAAAAAATGAATTTTAGCGATCACGTTTTATATCATTTAAAAAGGACCTACAGTAAAGACGTGTCCACACGTCCTTAGCGCCTGCGGTTTTATTTGAGAGGAAGACACGTGTGGACACGTCTTTGGCATCATAAGTGTTTATCCTTAAACTTTCTTTCATTGTTCTGATCCCATTCGTGCAGAGCTACAGTTCATGCCGTGTTTTGTAGAAACGACAGTGTCCCTCGTTCAATTATGTGAACCCCTGTGACGGGAATGTCAGATGGTCATGGTTTAGTTTTTACACATGCTACTACTGGACGTGTATACAGACCTCTGGACACTTTTCTTTAAGCAGTTAGCGTCCCTGATCTGTTCCCCTTTAGTCTTAGTGTATTTGTCATGGAGAGAGAAAGAAACGTGTGGGACGGTCTTTTAGGCGCACGCACGCACGCGCGTGCGTGCGCGGATGAGAGCAGCCATCAAACGAGCACGACCCTAAGTGGAAAAAGGTGACCCTGCCTGCCTGCCTGCCTGTAACACAAAGTACTTTAATTGTGTTTTCCACCATAGCGTGAAAGCGAAAAAGGCCCCGTGCGAGCGATCGACACACGGGCAAACACACTCGTTATCAAATCAACGGGTGCCTCCGTTTCGCCCCGGTGTTTATGGCCGTGGTAACTTCAGAGCACCGTGCAATAAAGGGGAATGGGCCTCCTGGTGGCTGTGCTGTGTGTCGGTGTCAGAAGGATTACCGAGCCATATGTCAAACACATCACAACACACACGGTCACCAAACACACATTAAGGGGTACTGTTGCACAGTGGCCACTGTCAAACAGACATCAGAGAGACTTACGGGAAGTTGAAACAAGTCGAAACACGCATGTTACTGGCTTTGTTAAAAAACGAGACACATAATACCGTAAGTTTCAATGCTCTGTTTATGTTGGGGGGGTGAGGCACACACCGTCTCGCTCCCCTCGCTCGATGATGTAGCGCAGGGCTCGCAGCCTCACACACACACACACACACACTCACACACACACACATACACATACACATACACATACACACACACACGCGACAGTGGGATTACTCAACACGTGGCCGCCTGGCCTGGTCCTGGTGCGTGTTGGACGGTACGAGGCCGTGCAAAGGACTGGGATTATGTTGGCGCACGTATGGCGTGTGTCTGGGCGGTGTCTGTTGTGGTGTTGATAAGTCGATGGCGTGCGCGCCGCCCGGACGCCGGACGGTGCATGTTCGTGCCGAGTATAACCGTGTCCCGGCCGACACACACACACACACACACACACACACACACACACACACAGAGTAACATTCTCAGTCTCGGGAATTTATGGATTCGTTCCTGTGAGAATGTACGAATGTAATCAAGTGGACGCCGGCGAGTCCATTTGGGTAAATGTACACGCTGCTGAGGATTGCAGATAACCCCTTGACTCGTACCAGGTACATTCTCTGGTGTCACTGCGGTGAGTTATATATGGGCCTGTGGAGATGCTAAGAAGAGGGGATGAGAGTACAGAGCATCTGGATATGGATGAAAGAAAGAGACAGGCACCCCTGGCACTCAGCATGGGGGAGAGCAGCCGGAGCAGGCACTCAGCATGGGGGGAGAGCAGCCGGAGCAGGCACTCAGCATGGGGGGAGAGCAGCCGGAGCAGTCAAATAACACTCAGCATGGGGGGAGAGCAGCCGGAGCAGTCAAATAACACTTGAAGATTCTTGTGTGAAGCAGTGGTGGAAAAAGTGCTCGAATGTTTTACTTAAAGGGATAGTTCTGATTTTTTGAACTTAAGTTGTATGAAATAGGTGCCATTAATATAGTGGTTGCAACTGTATTAATTGATTGCCCGAGTCCTGTGGTGGGAGTTCTGCTCTGGTTTTGGTGAAATATCAAGTAGTTCCGGTCATTTTGTGGGGGGCTCTGGGGGCCACGCAGTAAAAGTAAATGAATCCACAAAACTAACGTCATTTGTATTGTTGACCTATTTCTAAAATATTAGTGCAACTTCCGTTCTTTTTTTACCCCTCTATCACACAGAACTATGTTTTTTGTGTCCATATCACTACGCCCAAAAAATAGTTCCATGTGATAGAGGGGTCAAAGTTGAACGAAAGTCGCGATAATATTTTAGAAATAGGTCAACAATACAAATTACGTTCGTTTTGTGGATTCATTTACTTTTACTGCGTGGCCCCAGTGCCCCCCACAAAATGACCGGAACTACTTAATATTGACCAAAACCAGAGCAGAACTCCCACCATGGGACTCGGGCAATCAATTAATACAGTTGCAACCACTATATTAATGGCAAGTATTTCATACAACTTAAGTTCAAAAAATCTGAACTATCCCTTTAAGTAAAAGTGTGGACCCGTACGGGTCCATTTGGTTTGATGTTATGCTCTCAAGAGTTAAATTATTGTTAAACCTCTTTATTACTTAATTTTCATGAAGTCTACACAATTAGAGAATGTAAAATAATTGTTATTTTGATTTAGTTTGCCTGTTATCTCTCCTACGGTACCACATGTTCAATACAGCATGGAATTGTGGACAAAATCTTATCCAACGATGACACAATATTCTTTAGTTTTGGGTGTTGAGAAGCTAAGTTTCATCAAATGTAGGTCCGTGGCTGAATAAATAATGGACCTTGATATGAAAAGGGTTTGATTGATGAATTGATTGATTGAAGTAATTTATTAACAGTATCTGCAGAATCGGTACATTTCAAAGTAAACGAAAGCACAACTTTGAAAACCACATACTGTTCCATACATTCTTTTAAATGTATTAATTGAGCTAGACTTTTTCAGTTTGTTGTTTCCAGGCCATTCCACAGATTCACCCCTCCCTCTAGCCCTCTTACACTTATCCTCTTACACTTATGCACAATCTATGTAAAGCGCCTTGGATAAAGGCACTATATAAATGCATGCGTGCATGCGCGGGCCAACAGGTGGGACAGTACAGTAAATGTACAGTATATACAGTGTGTACTGTGTACAGTATGCTGTATGTGTACACTACATGTGTGCAGAGTACATGTGTGTACAGTATAAGCTACATGTGTGTACAAGTATGTTTATAAAGCATGTGCAAAACGTTGTGTTAATGGGAAGCCCCTCAGACCTAAATTAACGCGTGACAAATAAGCCGTGCCGATGTAAGCGCACCATATGGTTCCATTTGAACACTCAAGAGAGTTAAATGAACATTCTCACCACCACCCAGTACTACATTCTTTGTTGTCGTGCTAATGTCCAGGGCAGAGAAATGTTTGGAAACGTACGCAAACGTTCTCCTATAATGACATGCCCAAATTAGGGAGGCCAGGTTCAAAGTGCCTCTAAGAATAATCGGGACACATTGGCTGTAAAATTGCTGATACCGATGACCTCAAAAAAGTTAAATAAATGATTGACACATCAATTGTGGTAGCAGGTTGAGAGAGCTCCGAGCTGAATGACTACATGACTATCAATGTTACCCCATAACTACTATTAATGCATCCTGACAAGCATATTAAAGTTACTGGAGCCCAATTTGTTGAATATTCAGCACAATTTGGATATCAAGGCATGACACCAAAAAATTGTCAATCAATAGTTGCTGCGAGAGTGAGGTCTAGCCAACACCAACTCGGGATTCCTGGATCGCTGCCCTCCACAATTTCCTATCCAACATCAGGTTCTTGAGCTCTTCAGTGTTGTCAGCCAGGCTGTCACGCCGCAGCACTAGGGTTGGGATTCGGAACCGGGTCCATTTCAGACCCGGTTCCGACATTGCGGATCCGGAGCCGGTTCCATCGTTTTTGTATTAACGGTTCCACAAACGGTTCTCATCAGTCGTCATTTAGCTCCGCTGTGTCTGCTTGCATGCAAGCAGAGCCTGGGGTGACGTCACCCCACCTACGTGAGTGAGTGAGGTCTGGGAGGATACGCCCACTGTTCTGTCTGTGCATTCAGCGACCGCCGCGGAGCGAGTGGGACAGTGGGACAGTATGTCGAAGAGATCTCCAAAGTGTGGTTCACTGGTTATATTAACAGAGAGGGAAATGACTGAGGCTGAGCACGCAAAGTGCAATACATTTGATGCTATAGTTGCAAAGGTTGTTGCAACTTGTACCACGTCCACATTGAGAAACATCTCAAAATCAATATGCCTACACGAGTGCACATGTTTGTGAGCCATGCGGAAAGCCGTGCCCACTCTCCCCGCAGCTCCACCACAGCCGACGGGGGACGAGGATGATGCAAGGCTGGTTTACTTTCCCCAGGCTAGAAAACTAACGTCTACAGAGCTTTTCATTAGGCGTATTGTACAACTGTTGTCAATGGTGTTAATTTAGAACGCCAATGACTCGACGTCTTTCTGTCTGATATTTTATGAATCACGTTAACTATAGAGCCAAATCAATTTGTCTGCACGTATTTTTACAACTTATAAGCAACTCAACTGCTTTTGATTTGGCTCTAAATTAATCGCGTGACTGTTGAGAGCCCAGCCTTTAGGTGCATATACCTCCATAGATTGATTACTTTATAAACAGTTTGCAGAAAAAAGCACAGGAACGTAGCCTGACAGTTCAATACAAGGTCTGCTAAGAGGATTTTATAATCCAAGAAAGCACTATGGCTTGTTTCCATTAGGGTAAGGGGTACTTCATATAAGATTAATCTGAACATTAAAGACAACATTAGTCACCAAAACAATATCATTATTGCAATGTACAAATTGCAATATACAGTACAAATTGCAACAATTATATTGTTGTGGTGGCTAGCTGCTGCTGGAGGTGGTGGTGAAGTTTAAATAATAGTGCCACCTCATAATTGTAAAGTGCATTTTCAATAATTGAATTAATGAATTTGTGTTTATTATGTACTTGGTTAGGTTAGTTATAATATAAGCATAATCTATGTCAGAAAAAAAGGGGAAAAAATAATATTAGGATCCGTTAAGGGAACCGTTAGGAACCGGAACCGTTAAGAGGGATCCGGGAAGGATCCGGAACCGTTAAAATCCTAACGAATCCCAACCCTACGCAGCACATCTATATAGGTGGTATACGCTTCTTTCCCCTCCTGGCTTTGCCCTGGGTTGGCTCCCATATAGGGTCAATGTACTTGCCTCACGTTCTGGGTGCCTGACGCAGTGCCCTGCCAGCCTCATCCTTCTCTCTCTGACTTTGTCTGTGACCCGTGGTATAGGTCCCCATAGAGGTCCACATTTCTGATGCGGTCCATTCGTAGCATTCTTGTGTAGACTCCATCCAGGGCTTTTTCCTGTTGTATTGTAAGGGTCAATCAATTAACTATATGTTTTCCATGGGTTTTCCAGGGGTGGGTAACACACAGGGACGTCACTGACCATTTGGTTGCCCATACTCGTAGGATATGTGTGCTGCCCCCCCCCCCCCCCCTCCCGACGAGAGCGCTGTGTTTACTCATGAAGATCGGCTACTTTTGCCGTTTGCAAGGATGCACACACGGCCACTCGTTGTTACGCGGCAGAGACACGGAGAAAATTGTTATTATGAGGGGTTGGCTTGGCACTTTTTGGCACATTTTGTTGCCCTCCTCTGCGTGTTGCCCTCCTCTGCGTGTTGCCCTCCTCTGCGTGTTGCCCTCCTCTGCGTGTTGCCCTCCTCTGCGTGTTGCCCTCCTCTGTGTGTTGCCCTCCTCTGTGTGTTGCCCTCCTCTGCGTGTTGCCCTCCTCTGCGTGTTGCCCTCCTCTGCCTGTTGCCCTCCTCTGTGTGTTGTCCTCCTCTGCGTGTTGCCCTCCTCTGTGTGTTGCCGTCCTCTGCGTGTTGCCCTCCTCTGTGTGTTGCCCTCCTCTGTGTGTTGCCCTCCTCTGTGTGTTGCCCTCCTGCGTGTTGCCCTCCTCTGCGTGTTGCCCTCCTCTGCCTGTTGCCCTCCTCTGTGTGTTGTCCTCCTCTGCGTGTTGCCCTCCTCTGTGTGTTGCCCTCCTCTGCGTGTTGCCCTCCTCTGTGTGTTGCCCTCCTCTGTGTGTTGCCCTCCTCTGTGTGTTGCCCTCCTCTGCGTGTTGCCCTCCTCTGCATGTTGCCCTCCTCTGTGTGTTGCCCTCCTCTGCATGTTGCCCTCCTCTGCGTGTTGCCCTCCTCTGCCTGTTGCCCTCCTCTGTGTGTTGTCCTCCTCTGCGTGTTGCCCTCCTCTGCCTGTTGCCCTCCTCTGCCTGTTGCCCTCCTCTGCGTGTTGCCCTCCTCTGTGTGTTGTCCTCCTCTGCCTGTTGCCCTCCTCTGCCTGTTGCCCTCCTCTGCCTGTTGCCCTCCTCTGCGTGTTGCCCTCCTCTGCGTGTTGCCCTCCTCTGCGTGTTGCCCTCCTCTGCGTGTTGTCCTCCTCTGCGTGTTGCCCTCCTCTGTGTGTTGCCCTCCTCTGTGTGTTGCCCTCCTCTGTGTGTTGCCCTCCTCTGTGTGTTGCCCTCCTCTGTGTGTTGCCCTCCTCTGTGTGTTGCCCTCCTCTGTGTGTTGCCCTCCTCTGCGTGTTGCCCTCCTCTGCGTGTTGCCCTCCTCTGTGTGTTGTCCTCCTCTGCGTGTTGCCCTCCTCTGCGTGTTGCCCTACTCGCAGTGCGTATTGCGTGTAAACATGGCGATAGCACTGGTAACAAAACCTTCTGTCTTCAGTCATTTCCGTTCTCATGTCCAGGCAGAATGTTGACAATGCAATGGTGCAAGAACTGTCTTTATTTCTTGCATGTGTGATAATACCATCAAGAAGGAATACTTTGCATCACAGTATTGTATTAAAACATGTTTTCTAGTCCCTCAAAGTTAGTACTTGTCATTTGCAGACCTCCATGGAAAAAAAGATGGCGAGATCTGTAATGACAAGTAGCTGATATATTGGTCAGGCTCTGCTGATGTCTGTGAGATGGAGGTGGACGTACAAAACAGACTGAAACCTCATTCTTTTCTTCTCTTTTCATCTCTTGTCACATTCCTCCCGTGCATGTGTCCCTTCTCTTCGGCACGGTTCCCCCCCTCCTCCTCCTCCTCAGACCAAACCAAGGAGTTTATCCTGGATAATGCGTCCCAAGTGGTTGTGTGTGTGTTTCCTGACAGCTGCGCCGCTGAACCACATCACTATGGATGGATGCTAATAACCCCATCCTAATGGTTACGACATTACCTAATGTCATTAAATACCCATTTCGCCATAATGCCAACAGTTTGCGCTGTGTCCCCCGAGCATGCAGGAGACATGAATGGGACCATGGTGGAGAGGTGCGTGCACACAGTGGACTGCATGGGCCCACGCCCGCCCCAGGGTGGTACTGCTTGGTGCATGATTACCCAGGCAGGGTCCCCGAGAGGTGAAGCCCAAAGTGGGGCTCCCACAGCGGGGCCCTCGGATAATGAGGGTCAGGCGAGTTTCTGGAACCGCAGAGAGAAACACACACACATGCGCGCGCACACGCACGCACGCGCACACACACTCATCTTTTAATGGCTTACCGTACGCTCAACTCACACTGACTTACATACACTTACGTGTGAGTAAATTAAGGTAAGTTGAGTCAGCTACTGACTCAACTCCCATGCTTTAAGCGGCAGAGAGCCTCGGTTACACCCCAACAATTCGTCTTCTAATTGGACACACGGAGCAGGCTCCCCTAGAGGACGGCCCGGGTCCACACACTGGAGCAGGCTCCCCTAGAGGACGGCCCGGGTCCACACGCTGGAGCAGGCTCCCCTAGAGGACGACCCGGGTCCACACGCTGGAGCAGGCTCCCCTAGAGGACGACCCGGGTCCACACGCTGGAGCAGGCTCCCCTAGAGGACGACCCGGGTCCACACGCTGGAGCAGGCTCCCCTAGAGGACGACCCGGGTCCACACGCTGGAGCAGGCTCCCCTAGAGGACGGCCCGGGTCCACACACTGGGGACTCTGGGAACTTTACTGGAAACTATTAAGGAAACGAGACATTTCCGACCGCAGGGAGCAAGGAAAGCAGCTATGAAATTTGAAGAGAAAGGTTGGGGGAAATTAGAGGCTCCAGGCCTGAATAATTTTGCTCATGAATGATCATTGCTGTGTGTGTGTGTGTGTGTGTGTGTGTGTGTGTGTGTGTGTGTGTGTGTGTGTGTGTGTGTGTGTGTGTGTGTGTGTGTGTGTGTGTGTGTGTGTGTGTGTGTGTGTGTGTGTGTGTGTGTGTGTGTGTGTCAGGTCGCGTGCCTCACTGCAGGGCAGAAAGGAAGTCGTGAATTGTTGGCAGTGCTGAAGTGTGTGTGTGTACCCAACACATGTACAGCATTTAATCAAGGCAGCCTGGGCATCTATAACTGCAGGCATCTACCTATATGAATGGTCATGGGCATCAGTGACTGGTTGTATTGGGCACCAGTGACTGGTTGTATTGGGCATCAGTGACTGGTTGTATTGGGCACCAGTAACTGGTTGTATTGGGCATCAGTGACTGGTTGTATTGGGCATCAGTGACTGGTTGTATTGGGCACCAGTAACTGGTTGTATTGGGCATCAGTGACTGGTTGTATTGGGCATCAGTGACTAGTTGTATTGGGCATCAGTGACTGGTTGTATTGGGCATCAGTGACTGGTTGTTCTGGTTGTTACTATGGTTGTGAAACAGAAGGTTGCTGCAATAAATTGTGCTCAGTAAAAAAAAAAAACATGGTTGTCATCTGAACTCCAACTTGCTTGTCAGCTTGTTATCCCCCCTGTGGTGCAGTAAGTCTTCCATAGGGTCAGTGCGTCGCTAGGCATACGCACAAGACGCGAGGGTATGCAACAAAATGTGCCAAAAAAGTGCCCAGCCGATCCTCATAATAATAATAATCTTCTCCGTGGCGCCCGTGTGTGCGTCCTCGAGTTGCATGTGTGCTGCTCAGGGCTGAAGCAGCCCTCTCTCTTCCCCGCCCGGTCTAGTGTTATTTAGCACCAACATATATAGGACAAATCAAAGTTACGAGGTCATGAGGAAAACCAGCGCTCTCGTCCCGGGGGAGGGGGACAGGGGACAGCACAAACATATTATGCGTATAGGGCAACCATATGGTCTTGTCCCTGGATAGGGTCAAGTGCGGTGCTCGCTCAGTGCCATATGGCGTGCAGGACGCCGTGCGGTGCTCGCTCAGTGCCATATGGCGTGCAGGAGGTGCTCACTCAGTGCCATATGGCGTGCAGGACGCCGTGCGGTGCTCGCTCAGTGCCATATGGCGTGCAGGACGCCGTGCGGTGCTCGCTCAGTGCCATATGGCGTGCAGGAGGTGCTCGCTCAGTGCCATATGGCGTGCAGGAGGTGCTCGCTCAGTGCCATATGGCGTGCAGGAGGTGCTCGCTCAGTGCCATATGGCGTGCAGGAGGTGCTCGCTCAGTGCCATATGGCGTGCAGGACGCCGTGCGGTCCTCGCTCAGTGCCATATGGCGTGCAGGAGGTGCTCGCTCAGTGCCATATGGCGTGCAGGAGGTGCTCGCTCAGTGCCATATGGCGTGCAGGACGCCGTAGGTGAAGAACAGAGAACAGAACTCCGAGAGAGTGGAATGCACCAAATAACCTATTTAGGCCTGATGTCGAAATTTAAAAAAAAATCTTCAAAATCCTGACGGTTTTCTGAAAAACATAACAAACATATTATGCGTATAGGGCAACCATATGGTCTTGTCCCTGGATAGGGTCAAGTGCGGTGCTCGCTCAGTGCCATATGGCGTGCAGGACGCCGTGCGGTGCTCGCTCAGTGCCATATGGCGTGCAGGACGCCGTGCGGTGCTCGCTCAGTGCCATATGGCGTGCAGGAGGTGCTCGCTCAGTGCCATATGGCGTGCAGGAGGTGCTCGCTCAGTGCCATATAGCGTGCAGGAGGTGCTCGCTCAGTGCCATATGGCGTGCAGGAGGTGCTCGCTCAGTGCCATATGGCGTGCAGGACGCCGTGCGGTCCTCGCTCAGTGCCATATGGCGTGCAGGAGGTGCTCGCTCAGTGCCATATGGCGTGCAGGAGGTGCTCGCTCAGTGCCATATGGCGTGCAGGACGCCGTAGGTGAAGAACAGAGAACAGAACTCCGAGAGAGTGGAATGCACCAAATAACCTATTTAGGCCTGATGTCGAAATTTAAAAAAAAATCTTCAAAATCCTGACGGTTTTCTGAAAAACCTTATGTTTCTGTATCAGTGGTGCTCAATATTTCATGTCAAGGACCCCAAAGATTATAATGTAATATGCTTCCGCCCCCCATCTGAAAATATGTTGTTCCAGGGACCTCCCCAGAAGCAAAGATTTTAGTTACTCTGTAACAATATATATTCAAAGATTTGAGGCACATTTTCACGATTTTTCAAAAACAGCAGACCTACAAGTTCATAGCGCGGCACTCGGTGCCGCGCTATGAGCTTGTAGATCTGTTATTTTTCAATGGCTAGAAGTACAAGACAATGCTTTTAAACACCAAAAGGGGTTCCCGCCTAAAATGGGATAAACATGGAACCCTTCCGTCTGGAACTCTGGAGGAGAAAAGAACCTGTCTGCTCATGAGGAGCTCGGACTCTCTCTCTCTCTTGGCCACAGCCATGTGATGTCATGTGGGGGCGTATAAACACAGCTGAAGGTAATGACAGTAACCGCGGGGGCGTGTTCCGTTTAGGTGTGACTGTGTGCCAGCACAAACCGGGCCCTCCTTTGATCTGGTTTGATTTGTTTGGCATGCAAATAAATCAAACCTTTTGCTAATTTCCAACGGGGCAGAGGTTACAAAACAAATACGTTGCAGCAGCGAACTTCATTCTGTCACACAGAATGAATTATACCGAAATGAATGCAGATCCTGCCGAATCGATGCCAATTAGCTTCAGCTGTTGTTGATGTACCATTTACAGTATGACCTGTCGACATGGCCGCGGCCAAAAGGTTCCATTCTGGTTGTGTTGTTGTTGGACAATATTTATTCATTCAAAAATGAATTCATTCTGGGGTTGGAATGATTCATACCCAACTGTTTACATGGATGGAATCTGAATGAAAGTATTCCTCCTTCCTTTCCATTTGTTTACTTTACATACATGACCAAAGCATTCATTCAGAATACTACTACTACTACTACTAAGGGCAGACATGTGTAAAATAAAATAATGTATGCATTCCAAACTCTCACTAGCGTTCGGAATAAAGTGTGTTTACTGTATATGGTAAATGTATTCCCGCATGATTCAAACGTTATATAAACAACCCCTCCAAACCCTCAAGGAAATTTAATTCGGGTCAGACCGGAATGGAATATTCTATTCCCAATTGAGGTGTTTACATGAGCAGTCATTGTGAATACAAGTGGAACGTATCTGTCCGTGTAAACGCAGTGTGACGTGTGGGTTGTGTCATGTCGTGAAAGCGGTGCATGATGTGTGTGTCTGGGGGGAGGGGAGGGACGGACGGACAGACAGACAGGAGCTGCCACGCCATTCAGCTGGGGGGAGGGGAGGGACGGACAGACAGACAGGAGCTGCCACGCCATTCAGCTGGGGGGAGGGGGGGGACGGACAGACAGACAGACAGGAGCGGCCACACCGTTCAGCTCAGCAGCAGTGGAACCTGGAAGCGGTTGTCTTTCTGTGCCACCCTGGAATGTTTACGTGCTGGTGAATTATTCCAAGCATGTTGCTGACTGCGTTGCGTTCAGGTCTGAGAGGGGATGGTCTGTCTGTCTGGTTGGTTGGTTTGCGTGCTGGAACAACTGTGCAGACCGGCTCCCATGTGGTCACAATCTAAAAGAGAAGGAACTGTATATATGCTGACTGCGTGTGTGTGTGCGTGCGTGCGTGCGTGCATGCGTGCGTACAGTACAGTGTGTGAGCATGAGTGTGTGTGCAGTACAGTGTGTGCACATGAGTGTGTGTCCTCTCTTCTCTGTTGGCCAAAACCCAAAAGTTGAGCCCTCAGGTTTCTCATAATAACCCCTTTGTCCAAACACTGTTAAACGGACATAAATTATCACGATAATATTGTGATAGTTGTCTTATTCTTATTCTACCACCCGTATTGTGCCGAATATAAGACGACTCTGATTATAAGACGACCCCCATTTTTCAAGACTCATTTGTGGAAAAAGAACATTGAATGTCAAATAGTCTAGTCCCCGATTCTAATACAACCCCATTTTTTAGGATATTAGAAAAAAAGTCTTATATTCAGGCCAATAGGGTATATAGTGGGGTGGGACGATTCACTTACTGTACCTCCCGATTCGATCTAGATACCTATATCTACATACCGATTCGATTCTTATCGCGAATCGTAATTATTTTGTGATTTATTGCGATTTTGCCCCAAGTTACCCACAAATGGGCCACCCCCCACCCACTGTTTGTGAACCGGTGATATAGCGGTCTGCATGGTGTTTTGAAATGGGTGGGGGGTGTGGGGGAGGGGATTTATTTTCTGTTTGTGGTATCCATTCCCAGCGAAACACATGCGGGCTCTGATTTCCCATGTGTGTGTTTGTTGTTGTGATCTGTTGTGGCACCAGCGCAAACAGCTTCAGTCTGTTACACGGACCTCGAGGCCCGGGACGATTGTTTAGTCTTGGTGGGAAGAAGGGACGCAAGGAGTAGGATTTTCTTTTCTTTTTACCCCCCTCATTCTTTGTATAACGTGTCTCTCCTCAAAGCAAACACGCAGGGGTTTTTTGGAAGGGTCTGCCGAGTTGAAACGAGAAGGGAGGAACTCTGGGGCGACTCCCTGAGACGCTCCGGCTTTGTAATTAGCCGCTCATCGCCTTGTTATGAAATGATTTATCTGGTCGTGTTGTGTTAGACTGCCTGCAGCGCTCATTATCCTCGTGCATTGTTCTCCTCACTGTAGTGTAGTACAGTGACACATGCTCTGTCCTAATGTTCTCCTCACTGTAGTGTAGTACAGTGACACATGCTCTGTCCTAATGTTATCCTCACTGTAGTGTAGTACAGTGACACATGCTCTGTCCTAATGTTCTCCTCACTGTAGTGTAGTACAGTGACACATGCTCCGTCCTAATGTTCTCCTCACTGTAGTGTAGTACAGTGACACATGCTCTGTCCTAATGTTCTCCTCACTGTAGTGTAGTACAGTGACACATGCTCTGTCCTAATGTTCTCCTCACTGTAGTGTAGTACAGTGACACATAATCCGTCCTAATGTTCTCCTCACTGTAGTGTAGTACAGTGACACATGCTCTGTCCTAATGTTCTCCTCACTGTAGTGTAGTACAGTGACACATGCTCCGTCCTAATGTTCTCCTCACTGTAGTGTAGTACAGTGACACATGCTCTGTCCTAATGTTCTCCTCACTGTAGTGTAGTACAGTGACACATGCTCTGTCCTAATGTTCTCCTCACTGTAGTGTAGTACAGTGACACATGCTCCGTCCTAATGTTCTCCTCACTGTAGTGTAGTACAGTGACACATGCTCCGTCCTAATGTTCTCCTCACTGTAGTGTAGTACAGTGACACATGCTCCGTCCTAATGTTATCCTCACTGTAGTGTAGTACAGTGACACATGCTCTGTCCTAATGGTATCCTCACTGTAGTGTAATACAGTGACACATGCTCTGTCCTAATGTTCTCCTCACTGTAGTGTAGTACAGTGACACATGCTCTGTCCTAATGTTCTCCTCACTGTAGTGTAGTACAGTGACACATAATCCGTCCTAATGTTCTCCTCACTGTAGTGTAGTACAGTGACACATGCTCTGTCCTAATGTTCTCCTCACTGTAGTGTAGTACAGTGACACATGCTCCGTCCTAATGTTCTCCTCACTGTAGTGTAGTACAGTGACACATGCTCTGTCCTAATGTTCTCCTCACTGTAGTGTAGTACAGTGACACATGCTCTGTCCTAATGTTCTCCTCACTGTAGTGTAGTACAGTGACACATGCTCCGTCCTAATGTTCTCCTCACTGTAGTGTAGTACAGTGACACATGCTCCGTCCTAATGTTCTCCTCACTGTAGTGTAGTACAGTGACACATGCTCCGTCCTAATGTTATCCTCACTGTAGTGTAGTACAGTGACACATGCTCTGTCCTAATGGTATCCTCACTGTAGTGTAATACAGTGACACATGCTCTGTCCTAATGTTCTCCTCACTGTAGTGTAGTACAGTGACACATGCTCCGTCCTAATGTTCTCCTCACTGTAGTGTAGTACAGTGACACATGCTCTGTCCTAATGTTCTCCTCACTGTAGTGTAGTACAGTGACACATGCTCCGTCCTAATGTTCTCCTCACTGTCGTGTATAGTTGTAGTACAGTGACTCGTGCTCTGTCCTGGCATGGTGCTGGCTCCTATAGCGCCCTCCGTTCAGTTTGAAGATGCGTTTATAATCCATTTCCAATGGATGAAGCCTTGGCCTATATGGGCCCGACCCCAGACTCATACTCTCTGCCTATGGGGTCGACCCCAGACTCATACTCTCTGCCTATGGGGTCGACCCCAGACTCATACTCTCTGCCTATGGGGTCGACCCCAGACTCATACTCTCTGCCTATGGGGTCGACCCCAGACTCATACTCTCTGCCTATGGGCCCGACCCCAGACTCATACTCTCTGCCTATGGGCCCGACCCCAGACTCATACTCTCTGCCTATGGGGTCGACCCCAGACTCATACTCTCTGCCTATGGGGTCGACCCCAGACTCATACTCTCTGCCTATGGGGTCGACCCCAGACTCATACTCTCTGCCTATGGGGTCGACCCCAGACTCATACTCTCTGCCTATGGGGTCGACCCCAGACTCATACTCTCTGCTTATGGGGTCGACCCCAGACTCATACTCTCTGCCTATGGGGTCGACCCCAGACTCATACTCTCTGCCTATGGGGTCGACCCCAGACTCATACTCTCTGCCTATGGGCAGAGAGTATGAGTATGAATTTACAATTTAGGCATTTAGCAGACACTCTTAATCCAGAGTGACTTACATTAAGCAATAACAAAAAAACATGACATACATCACATACATAAAAAGTAGTTATCATGAAACATGGGTAAGCTAAGAACGTAACAGTGGAGTATCTATAATGAAACTATATATATAAACTATGCATACTATACTATATTATACTATACATATGTACTATAAAGTGCTATGACTACATAAAATGCAATTCTGGTGCTGTCTACGTAACATGCTATAAGTCTGTATAAAAATGTTATCTAAGTCTACATAAAGTGCTAGCTAAGGGGCTAGGGCAAGTCCTACGGGCCATGATGGAGTCTGAAGAGGTGCGTTTTCAGACTATACGGCGGAAGATTGGGAGTGAGGCTGCAGTTCTGACTGCAATGGGAAGTGCATTCCATAGTTTTGGAGCCAGAAGGGAGAAGAGTTTGGGACGTGTGGAGCATTGTCCCGGCGTTTTTAGTGAAGGTATACTTCCAGCTTCCCTGCGTTCGCTGATCTGAGTGCGCGGGAGGGTTTGTAGGGTACGATCATACTTGTGAGATATGGGGGAGCCATGCCTTTGGTTGCTTTGAATGCCAGCATCAGAGTTTTGTATTCTGTGCGGGCAGCGGCCAGACTCATACTCTCTGCCTATGGGGTCGACCCCAGAATCATACTCTCTGCCTATGGGGTCGACCCCAGACTCATATACATGCGGGGAGGAATCTTCAGTGAAACCCCGCTATGAGGCTGGCCGAGCCAGGCTAGAAGTCTCTTGCCTCCATAGACTTGGCTGCTATGATGAGGTGGCAGCCATATAGGAAAATTGACTTTTTTTAATTTGTTTTAAGCATGGGCAAACGTCTAATATCTCATTTGGGTCACAGGCTAAAGAAAAAGGGAAAAAAAGAAGAAAAAACATACATTTGATTGAACTCTCTTTAAGATAGCCACTTTACAAGCCCCCAACGTGTGGCGACAGTGTGAAGAAGGGTGTATTTGCGGGGTTGGGGGGGGTTAGGTGGTTACAGACTGAAAGCCGACACTCCACACAAGTGGTGTTTACGAGAGAAGACCACCGAACAACTGCTCACGGCTGCCTCAGATGTGTGTGTGTGTGTGTGTGTGTGTGTGTGTGTGTGTGTGTGTGTGTGTGTGTGTGTGTGTGTGTGTGTGTGTGTGTGTGTGTGTGTGTGTGTGTGTGTGTGTGTGTGTGTGTGTGTGCGTGCGTGCGTGCGTGCGTGCGTGCGTGCGTGCGTGCGTGCGTGCGTGCGTGCGTGCGTGCGTGCGTGCGTGCGTGCGTGTGTGTGTGATGGACGGGTCAGAGTAGTCAGCAGAGAGGACGTGACGGAGACATGAAGATCCCCTGTCATATTGGCACCGGATCTTAAACCAGACTTGCACACGCACGCACACACACACACACGCACGCACGCGCGCGCATGCAGAGCAGAGCAGAGGTGTAGAGAGATGGAATGGAGACAGAGAAACATTACAAACAGTGAGAGGAAGAGGTATGTTGGACCACCCCACATCGGTGCGTGTGTGTGTCCGTGTGTGTGTGTGTGTGTGCGCTCGCGCGCAATCTCTATATTCGACTCTTGGCCCCACATACTGTCCATGTTGAACATCCTGAAAGTGTGCCATGCTTGAAACTGTGTGTGTGTGTGTGTGTGTGTGTGTGTGTGTGTGTGTGTGTGTGTGTGTGTGTGTGTGTGTGTGTGTGTGTGTGTGTGTGTGTGTGTGTGTGTGTGTGTGTGTGTGTGTGTGTGTGTGTGTGTGTGTGTGTGCGGCTGTGCACGTGTGTGTGTGTGTGTGCGGCTGTGCACGTGTGTGTGTGTGCGTGCGCAGGGGGACAGTGGCAGATATATGGCAGCCAATGACATGCTGACTTTGTTAAACGCCTCCATCTTACACATACGCTGGGCAACCATGTGAGGTCACGTGACCCGGCCTCGCCGTAATATATAAAGCGAGGAATGAGGGCTGTCGTGTGTGTGTGTGTGTGTGTGTGTGTGTGTGTGTGTGTGTGTGTGTGTGTGTGTGTGTGTGTGTGTGTGTGTGTGTGTGTGTGTGTGTGTGTGTGTGTGTGTGTGTGTGTGTGTGTGTGTGTGTGTGCACGTGCACGTGTGCGGTCGGTCATCAGGGCGATCCATCCATATATAAAGGCTAATTATAAGACAGAAAGCATCGATCAATGGAAGAAACAAGTTGATCGTTCTGCTCGGATCCTGTTTCTCTGGATCATTAATATCTATCAAAGAGGAACAAATGTCTTAATAGAGCCAGACGAAGAGAAAACCATGACCCGTAAAGAAAACACTCGTTCACTTGTTAAGGGTTGCACACTATATGGCCTCTCACCTCCCTTCTTAACTAGGGTGACCATACCATACGTCCTCTTTTACCCGGACACGTCCTCTTTTAGGGGCCTGTCCGGTGGGGGGGGGTGGGGGGTTTAATAAATTCCTTCAAATGTCCAGGGTTTTGTGCGTATCTGTGCGGGGACCGCAGCGCGACATGTTGTGAGCTTTCAGAGCATGACCAAACACAAAATGACTTGTCTTTTAGTTCTACTGGATCTCTTCTCCACTATTCCCTCCCTAACATTTTAGTCTAGTTTTTTATTTGTTCGGTTTTTCACGTCATATAAAAGCAGGGAATCGCAGCTTCAAATTTGGTTGTTCAGTTTGACCCACCAGTTTTGGAGATATGGCTTATAGAGTAAACAGGCTTTAAAGGTTCACTTCTGTGGACTCTAACATTACACCTTGCTACAGTACATGTTTAAGCATTTATTTCATATTTACATTTCGATTTCAGCTCTGACATTTATTTCAGACATGCTCTCTAGTATGTGAAGAGTCTGCCTGTGCTATTAACTCAGTATAAATTCAGTTTTTCTCCTCTGG
Organism: Electrona antarctica; assembly: GCF_951216825.1. Taxonomy (NCBI): domain Eukaryota; kingdom Metazoa; phylum Chordata; class Actinopteri; order Myctophiformes; family Myctophidae; genus Electrona; species Electrona antarctica. Next base: position 15,560,775 of record NC_136806.1, read on the forward strand.
TGAAAAGCTGGAGGCTGCACAATGGCAGCCCCTCAGTCAAATCTGGTCACATATTTAGTCATTGCTTTAGTCATCATATCATAACTTTTATTCTTTTTGAGTGGTGCAAACCACTCCAACAACCAGCTTTGTCTGTATGTTTGTGTACCTGTGTACGTGTCTGTGCACAGGTGAGCATGGTTACCATGGTCACTGACATTACGTCAGACCACAGCTGATCAGGCTATATAAGACCTTGCACCACTCAGTTCACACGGGTGTGATTTTGTAGTCTTCATTTAGTTTCCATCAGTGAAAAAAAGGTAGTCGACGAACATTTGTCGACATAGTTTTAGTCGACAGAATCAACACTGTCTCACACGTTACATTTCAGAGTAACGTGCGTGTGTGCGTGCGTGCGTGCGTGCGTGCGTGCGTATGCGTGCATGCGTGCGTGTGTGTGTGTGCATGTGAAGTTCTGTGAAAGCGTCTCCACTTTTCACAGATGTAAGGCCGTCGGCTCCAGGGGGATAACAGGCAGGGATGAGGATGACCCAAATCCTCCAATTGCCTCTTAGTCACTCTCTAAACTACAGCATAAGTGTTTCCTCCCAAGATGGCCTTTCTATAACAGTATTTATATTAAACTGTTGTTTATCTGCTTATACCTCCCTCTCAAACTGAACTGTTGTCCACCGCTGATATCATTCTGTTTATGTCAGTGGTGTTTATGCCATGGAAAGGTCACTAAGAAGCCATCCTGTTCTCTACTTTGTGTTGGGATTTGATGACATGTGATGCTTGGCATTGAATCGGGGGAAATCTATTACACGGCTCGGTTGAATTGATTTGATTCTGATTTGTCAATCAGTGAATTCAGTTATTTCTGACTAACGTCCGCCGAACTCAATAACAGGCTGTCTAATCAAAGATTTGTCGGTGCACCTGGCTCATATCAATCTGTGTTGCTTGATTCCTGCCACGTCCAACATTGTAGACATGCTAACAAACGCACAATGTCATTTAACCCATTTCGGACTGATACATCAGTCATCAGTCAGTTGTGCTCAACCTTTTTCATGTCAAGGACCCACAGAATTATCTCTACTAGCCCTTACCCGTTGTGAGATATTGCACCCTCTCCTTGTGGCCGTGGGGGGTACTGCGCCCTGGGTGCGTTTTAATTCACTAATAAATTCATTATTAATCTATAATTTGTTAAATTGAAAAAAAGGCTTCGTTAAGACCTCCATATTATTATGGTCAATGCCTGTGTGAAAAGTGGGAGTGATTGGTGCAGGCAGTGAGGAGCTACGGCGGTGTTTCTGACACACATTCAGACACACATTCAGACATTTGGTTAATTATAGTATGATGATGATAGTATGATGATGATGATGATTGGGCCACGGACCCCCATCTCAAAATGGCCCCCAGAAGCAAATATTTTAGTTAAAAATGTTCGCTCTGTTGTTCACGACTTTTCAAAAATAGCAGATCTACAAGCTCATAGCGCGCCACTTGGTGGCGCGCTATGAGCTTGTAGATCTGCTATTTTTCAATAGCTAAAGTATAACGTAATGCTTACAACACCAAAAGGGGTTCCCGCCCAAAATACAGCTAAACGGTACACTACAGAATGTTTTAGAGAACAGACAATGCGGTACAACCAAATATTGATTGTATTTTATCGACACTTCCCGTTGTTTTCTGAGTGGCGTTACACTGGACACACCTGGCATAAATTAACTCATTCCCCGCAATCTTGTGCCATCTAGTGGCCGGCTCCGTTCCCATCCACACCATAACAATGGTGCCGGAGGGGAGGGGGGGCCATTTGGGTCTGAATGTCTTTGCGGAACTATTTATTCATTTGGATCCCCATTAGCTGCCACCGAAGTAGCAGCTTCCTGGGGTAGCATCTTCCTGGGGTAGCATCTTCCTGGGGTAGCATCTTCCTGGGGTAGCATCTTCCTGGGGTAGCAGCTTCCTGGGTTCCACGACAAACAACACATAACACAACACAATAAAATAATGTACAATCTTGCAAAAATACATTCATAATACAAATACATTCAATAAATTAAAAGTACAAACCCACTAAGCATGACAAGCCATTACATTGAATGTCAATCAATTAAAATTGGGGTGATTGCCTCTTAAAACTAGACTTACTGGGTGCTTCCGTGATTATATAGTGGCTAATGTGTTCCATATGGTAATGGCCCTGAACATTACATAATCTGCATACTGCATTTGACTAAAGCTAAGAGCCTTGTTATCCTGACCGCATCACTGGCGTGGCCAGCAATCACGGTTAAGCACATCCTCTCGTGTAATATTGCTTAAATAAACCCCCCCTAGGGTTTATCTGTCCGGGGTTTTATTTCTCAATAATGATTTAACCCTCGCACACAGTGTACGTATACGACTGTGGATGAAGATCATTTAGCAGGTGTGTTGATGAGATTGAGTAGCTGATTGTCATCTGCTCTGTCAGAGAGAGAGAGAGAGAGAGAGAGAGCTGCTTTGTGTTCAACCCAGTGCTCACTCGGCCTGGCTCTGTCAGAGAGAGAGAGAGCTGCTTTGTGTTCAACCCAGTGCTCACTCGGCCTGGCTCTGTCAGAGAGAGAGAGAGCTGCTTTGTGTTCAACCCAGTGCTCACTCGGCCCGGCTCAGAAGTCATCTAGGAACAGATAATTAGTGTATAGGGCGCCTGTCAACGACACACTGCACAGATATGAAGATAGATGATGCACAGTGCTGGAAAATAGCAGATCTACAAGCTCACAATGCGTCACATTGTGACTCATTGTGAGCTTGTAGATCTGCTATTTTCAAATGACCAAAGTTAAGTATGTTTCTTAATCTCAATCTACAAAGTAGAAATAAAAGTATTGGAAATTGGAAATACTCAATATAATACAGTAAAGTAAAAGTAACTCAAAATGGCACTTGAGTAAAATGTGATAGTAGTAGGTAGTAGGCAGCCCTAACCAAACAGTGTGCGGATATCTCTCTAAGGATCTGCTACAATATACAGTGAAGTTTTATTTGTCAGTGGAAATCCATGGACCGATCCAGGAGCACGTTGCCGTGTCAAATCAACGTAACACGGCGTATCGATTGGATTTAACAACGTTAGGTTGATTGGTCGGAGCGAAGTGCTGTTTAACTGTGTTTGGGTTTTCTGTTTGAGACCTTATTTCTTTGGCTACGGTCAAGGTGCGCGCACACAGAGACTCCATTGTTGGAAAAGCCCAGCTAGTTAGCTTTATTACGCTCTCACACATGACAGATTTATGAGACATGTTCCCCCTCGTACCAGAAATAAAAAAATATTAAACATTTTGAAAGCGCTACCGCTTGGCCCTAAATCACTTGGAAGTGATCACAAATGTATTTTCTTGTTCTGACGTATCGTTTTACTCATAACACCCGTTGAACGGGGACTCCGACCTGCCAAGAACCCGTCCGTCAGTCACGGCCCGGGCCTTTTTCTTTTTGCCATTCGACCCGACTGCGGAGCGCGGTACCCCGCTCGGTGGGTCCAAAACCTCCAGTAGCGTGACAGGCAGCACCTGGCCTGGGACCGGGGGGAGGGGGCCAAACTAAAGCTCCGTGGGGGCCCAGTCTCTGGGTTTTGGTTCAGGGATTACGGTGGATAACAGATTATATCTGCTCTCGTGTCTTACATATGAAATAGTTCCAGCCATGCAGGAAGGAGTATAGACAGCCAGCTGGGATGAGGAAGTTGGACTGGTATAGGAGCCAGATACACTGGCAGAGCTGCTTAGTGCAACCTTGACCATGGAGAGTGCCACTATATTTCCACACTCTCACTCCAGACATCTCATTGCATATTACTGTCATAGCATAAATAGCCGATCCACAAGCTCAAAACGTGCCGCACTGCGACGCATTTTGAGCTTGTAGATCGACTATTTTTATTTGAATGGAAATCCGGAATTATCTTGTGCTGTTTTTGAATTGGAATCCTGAAAAGCAACATTTGTATTTAAGGAGGCCAATGATATACCTCTGGGTGTCAATAACATAGGGTTCAACATAGGGTTGAAGTGCTTAATGTCATTACATGAGACATGGAATGTTAGGAGGAGGACCAGAGGAAGGTGAAATAATTAGCCCCGGACGATGAGTCCACACAGATGAGCGTGTGATGAGTGAAACTAGCTTAATGAACTGATCTGCACACAAGTATCTCTCTATGTCCGTCCCTCTGTCGCTCTGCCTGTGTGTGTCTCTCTTTCTGCAGCTGGATATCAGCATCCAGCCCTAGACGAGTCTATTGGTTGGATGGGATGGCACATAGCTGAGTGCCATGTGCTCCCAGCTGTGTTAGGCTTTAATCACTGCACATGGAGGTCATCACCAGACTATGAGCGTAATGTATATATGCTCCATCGGGCGTCACTGTCGTGAATAGCAGCGTTGATGTTGAATCAACACTGGTAAATAGACGTAAATAGTGAGCTTTTAGGTCGCCTATTTTCGGTATACACAACACCGTCGTACAATGAAGTATAAATAAGGCTTTACCCACAGCTGTCATGAATGACGTGCCCTCGAGTCGTGCATGCCCTCGCACAATTTTCACTCCACTCTCTCTCTCTCTCTCTCTCTCTCTCTCTCTCTCTCTCTCTCTCTCTCTCTCTCTCTCTCTCTCTCTCTCTCTCTCTCTCTCTCATCTATCATATCAATCATTCACACATGTCCATTTGCTTGTGTAATGTGAAACTAGACATACCTTTATGTTTATTGAAGAGACAATGTTAGATGAAAGTGTTAACGCAACAACGGGGCTGAAACCCCAGACTCATCCCGTCAGTCGGCTGAGTGTTACAGGCTCGTCAGGCTGAGTGTTACAGGCTCGTCAGGCTGAGTGTTACAGGCTCGTCAGGCTGAGTGTTACAGGCTCGTCAGGCTGAGTGTTACAGGCTCGTCAGGCTGAGTGTTACAGGCTCGTCAGAAATCCCAGTCATGCCAGAACTCTGAAATCTGAGCAGACGATATTGGACCAAACCCGGAGGTCACACCGATGGGATGAGATAGCGGAACAACCTCTCTGACCGTGAGCTTCACCCAGAGGGGCGAGTCTTGCACCTGCCCAACGTGCACGTTGCTTGCACACACACACACACACACACAGTGACACACACACACACAGTCACACACGCACGCACACGCACGTGCACGGGTGCGCAAACGTACATGACCCTCTGGCCTAGTGAAAGGCCATGTACGCTAGGCTGTGGGATCTGGGTTTGTGTTCCGTCGACATGCATCACTGTCACATCTGAAAAAAAGCCTGTGGTGGCCTCAGTGGAATGGACTCTTCATTACACACCTGCATGCGTTCAACCACAGTCGGCAGTCCTGAAGTCCCAACGCGGAGTTTATGAGTCGCTGGCGGTTGTGCCAAATACAGAGTGCATTCTGAGTACATGAACCAATACGTACGGAATACATTTTAAATACAATAGTGAGTAGCCTTACATATAGTGAATACCAGTGGCAGAAGAAGTACTTAAGTTGTAATTAAGTGAAAGTAGCAATACCATAATATATAACATACTCTGTTACAAGTAAAAGGCCTGTGTTCAAAATGTTACTTGAGTAAAAGTACAAAAGTATTGGCATCAAAATATACCCAAAAGTAAAAGTGCTAAAATGTTTGAAAAGAGCAGATCTACAAGCTCACAATGCGTCCTTGAATACATTAAATATGTTTCTTCCATTCTGTTTTATGCAGCAGGTGTGTGGGGCTTTGAGGAGGCTACCAAATGTAAAAACATTCAGAGTAGAGCTTTGAAGTGTTTTCTCGGGGTGCATAAGTATACCACTAAGTTGGCCATTGAAGGTGACACAGGTTGGGAAAGCTGCCTGACAAGGCAGAGATGTGAAATGATCAGATTATGGAATCGCCTTACCCAACTGCCAGAAGAGAGGCTTACGAAAATGATATTTAATTGGAATAAAAGATGTAATCATCCGTGGATAAGAGAGGTCTCCTCAATTTTCTCACTTTCTGACTTTCTGACATATATTATTTAAATAACCTTCATTGTAACATTGATACAGTCAAATATAAACTGTCAATGTTACATCAGCAGCAATGGAGGGTGGACATTGTGAAAAAAACTAAAGTTATATTCAATTCAAAGAGGACTACGTGACTGAACCTTATGTTGCATTTAATTTAAAAAGAGGACAGAGGTCCCTCTGTGCCTTGTGCCATGTATCATTATATATGTACAATGTTGTGAGTGTCTTGTAAGCCTGTGCGGGCTGGGCTTCTTATGATGTAGGACACTTTAATAAAAACTATCTATCTATCTATCTATCTATCTATCTATCTATCTATCTATCTATCTATCTATCTATCTATCTATCTATCTATCTATCTATCTATCTATCTATCTATCTATCTATCTACAGTATCTATCTATCTATCTATCTATCTATCTATCTATCTATCTATCTATCTATCTATCTATCTATCTATCTATCTATATCTATCTATCTGTAATGAGTACATATGGAATAGGAATATGTTCTGAACACACAGTGGCTATAGAGCTCTGCATAGTGAATTTATGTTGCAACAGGTTGTTGCACTGCATGGCCTCTGACTGAGATCACCAGAAATAAATAAAGAAATTAAGAAGCCCATTATCGCAGCTGTTCATTCTTACCATGCCGTCACCCAGCATGCTCTCTGCTGCCGCAGGACGAGGCCGCCGTGCCACGGCTGACGAGCGTGGCTCGCTTAAGGTCACACCGTACGTGAGATGGACTGAATGGAGGTGCGATCCAGTGTGGCGTCAGTTTGACAGCTTCATATGGTTATGCTTTCTCACGCTTGAGTTTTCCTTTCTAAGTTCTTCAGTGGAAAGTTTATTAGGCAGAAACGCAAACAGCAACAGAGTACAGTCAAACACTTGGTCTACAAGGCTAACATAACACACAGCAACAGAGTACAGTCAAACACTTGGTCTACAAGGCTAACATAACACACACAAAATACATTCTTGTCGTCTTGTTTCCATTCGGGTCCTACAGTATGTATTCAATTCATAAAAGTGCAGCAACACTGTTGACGTACTGTATGTAGTATGTACTGGCAAAGCAACCATAAGTTAACATCTTCCTCTACTGTGTGCGTGTGTGCGTGTGCGTGCGCGTGTGGCGTGCATATCTGCAATACACACATGTGTGTGTATTGTTGAAATCCTTACAGGTGTCATTCATCTTGTGCCGGAGTTTGTACTCAAAGACATAGACCTCCCTGGCATATATAACCCCCCCCCCCCCCCCCCCCATCCCATTGTTTGCATTCTTCCAGGAGAAGCTTTGATTTTGTTTAAACAGTGCTGAGTCTGCAAATTTCACAGTAGCCAACACGAGAAAAAAAGGAAAAAAAACTCAGATCTGCCTGCATGTGCTCTGCCTCAACCTATAAGCCTCCAAGCACACAGAGCGCTCCCTTTGTGCCTAAGTCCCTTTTATTTCACAGCCACTAAAGTCTGGTTTACGATCTCACGTAGAAATAACACCACATCTGCCAAGCGTTGCCTCTAGTTAAGAACCGGGACTTGATGTTGGACGTCTTATTCTGTGTCAGTCATCACTCTGCGCCGCATACTTAATCACGTCCGTCTGAAACGACCGGCTTGAGGGCTGGTGATTCCACATTAATCCATTCTGGGCGGGAACCCCTTTTCGCATTATGTTATACTTTAGCTATTGAAAAACAGCAGATCTACAAGCTCATAGCGCGGCACCGAGTGCGCTATGAACTTGTCGGTCTGCTATTTTTGAAAAATCATGAAAATGTGCCTCAAATCTTTGAATATATATTATTACAGAGTGAACATTTTAACTCAAATCTTTGCTTCTGGGTTGGGGTCCCTGGAACAACATATTTTCAGATGGGGGGGCGGAGGCATATTACATATCATTTTTGGGGTCCTTGACATGAAATATTGAGCACCACTGATACAGAAACATAAGGTTTTTCAGAAAACTGTCAGGATTTTGAAGACATTTTAAAAATGTCCACGTCAGGCCTAAATGTATTAACGCTGATTCCCCACCACCGGTCCCTAATCCACGCGTATCAGATGGCATTATAATAATCATGAGGGCTTGTCTATTTGTGCCAAAAAATGACTTGGCAGAGCCGCATCCTCCTCCAGACTGGGCCATATAAGTAATCATTGCCAGACCATGTAGGGCAGAGCCCATCCAGTACTGGCACACTGCCAGACCATGCAGGGCAGAGCCCATCCAGTACTGGCACACAACATACACAAACCAACGGGGGTGACGGTGAAGGGGCGGATGGCATGAGGCGGAGATATGCAGGCGGAGGGGGGGTGTGTGGCTGCGTTGCAAGGGTGGATGGAGCCCCGAAGATGAATTGGAGAACGTGCTGAGATGGAAAGACTGGCCGTCGGAAGGGAGAACATTATAGGAATGGAAGGGGTCGGGGGTCGGGGGGGGGGGTGGGTTGTTCAAGGCCAGGAGCTGCATGCAGTGTAAAATGTTTTCCCATGATGCAGCGGGCACTCTTGATGATGCCAGGCAGGTCATGCAGCCGTCCTGGATGTGAGCCCACCACATTCTTGTTAATGTAGAGAGAGAGAGCCAAACGTTACGGGGAAGAGGAGAGAGCGGGGTTGAAACTTGGGCCAGAGAAAGGTTACGCGAGTTGACTATTAGACTGGGTCCCAGAGATAGAAATCCCATTAAATTGAGGTCCGTCCGTAGCCTAGCCCTAACGCATGTCAAACTGGGGGTCCTTGAAATTAAAATGGTTGAACGCTCAGAATGGAAGGCATTGGCAAGGGGCCGAAAGAATGAATGAATGAATACCTGGCAGTGAATGTGTGTCATTGATATAGACAGACTGACAGGGAATGGGGTGAGAAAGGTCGTATGATGTGTCTACATGTAAAATGGAGGCACTCATTTTTCCGCACATCTGTTTTTTCCTTCTATTATACGTGCATGACTATAGTTACAGTAGGTATGATTATGTGCAATGCTATGCATGCGTTCTTTCCGTTGTCTCGACTGTATTTATGATGCAGGAGTTTTATGTCTCCAACCAATCGCCCGCGCCACGCCATGCAGGCCAAGCTGTGTAGAATCAGCCAATCAGGACCACCTGCAGCGCGCTAGCTGGCGCCTTTTTTTCTTTTTCTGGCCTCACCTTCTCGACAGCTCGCCATAAATTAGCCCGTCCGTTTCAGACGAAAAGAGGCCGGACGGTACTTAAGTACAATTTATTTGTACTTTACTTACGTATTTCCAATTTCCAGTACTTTTACTTACACTCTACACCTCAGAGGCAAATATTTTACTCCACTATACAATTATTTGGTTACTAGTTACTTTTAGTATTACAAAACATTAAACACTTGAGCTCTATTTCGGCCATTTGAAAATAGCATATCTACAATACGTCGCGTCGATCTTGTAGATCGGCTATTTTCAAAGGATTTTATTAATTTGAAAACTTGAAATGGGGCATTCTGCGTAGTGAGTAGTTTCTACTTTTGGTATACTTTAAGTACATTTTGATGCCAATATGTTTGTACTTTTACTCAAGTACATTTTGAATTCTGGACTTTTACTTGTAACAAAGTATAGTTCTACATGATTGCAGTATTGATACTTTTACTTATACGTAAAAC
>NC_136806.1:15577975-15602975 GCF_951216825.1 Electrona antarctica
CTTTTGGAGAAAAAAAAACTAAAACAAAGCTAAACTAAACTAGCAAACGCCAAACTGAAATTGAAATACGAAAGAGTCAAAACGAAACAAAAAACTAATGACAAAATAATGCTAAACTGCAACAATAAGGTTGCATGCGGCGTTGAACCCAGTGAACCGGCGGTGACCCGCGGGCCAATAACAGCTCTCTGCCAGGACAGACAGACGGACGGACGCAGGGCAGCTGGACCTTGGCCAATCACAGCTCTCTGCCAGGACAGACAGACGCAGTGCAGCTGGACCGTGAATCACCACGCTGTGACATCACATCCCTGTCTTTTTCCTTTCTCTCGCTGGCTGTGTTCTCCTCTTTGTCAGTGTTTACATGCACAGCATGTGTCCTCCATCTCCTCAGAGGAGGAGGAGGAGGAGGAGAGGATGGATGGAGAAATGGGGGAGACGGAGGGGGGACGGAGGGGAGACAGAGGCTGCAGAGGAACATTTTGTTTGAGATGAAGACGCTTAACAGCTGTCCCCCGTTCACCCTGCGGAGACCATCCACTGTCCATATCTGTAGATCAAAATACACCAGTTCCAAAATGACTTTTTGTTATATCGATTTATACTGCACCGCATGGAAATAATTCATGGATATGGAGTCGAGAAGGGAATCGATAACTAATCAGAATCAGCAGAATTGCTTATCTTAACAATTCAAATGCACAACATCTCTGTGCATACGTCCATGTTAGTTCACTTATCTCAGGAACCGTCCGTCCGTCGGTCGATCCATCCGACCAACCGACTTCGACTAAATCCTTCTTGACATGCATTGAGAAGACCAGGCAGACTTTATCAGTTCCCATCCCTAATGGACTCAAAGCTCCTGCAGGCGTATTTTAGGCTGTACCATTTGTTAAATGTTAAAACAGTCCAACATCGTCAACATCTGTCAACTCCGTAATCCTGAAATGGCTTATATCAGTGTTTTTTGACCTTTTTTAATGTCAGGTCCATTATTTATTCAGCATTTCAGCCACAGACCACCATTTGATTAGATGTAGCCTCGTAGACCCAAGACTTAGAATATTTTGTTGTCGTTATAAGATTCTGTCCACAATTGCATGCTGTATTGACGTTGGTACCAGAGAGACAAGAGGCAAATGTTGATCAAAAATAATAAATGGACCCGTAAGGGTTGGTTTCATTTAACGCTCATTTCTATAAGGGTTAATTTGGTTACCAACTCTCCATCATTTAGCTGGGGACCACCTGGAACCCCCTCAAGGACCACCTGGAACCCCGTCAAGGACCACTGGGTTCCTCGGACCACATGAAAACCACTGGCTTATATAGAGGGTATGCATGTGACATCATCATATCCGGAAGTAATGCAGAAACGCGCGGCCTGAAGTAATGCGGCCTGAGTAGGCCTGTCCCCGACTAAGGATTTGTATAGTCGAAATGAATATGAATAAATTAGCTGACTGAACCCCCCCCCTGGTGTATTTTTTAGTGGTGCACCCACTCCAAGGAACAGCTTTGTCCCGGTCGGACTATGGGACTATGTTTAGAGTACCAATAGGGGGTGCTGTTGCACCACTCGCTTCAGACTGGTCTGATTTTATATAAATTCCGTTTTTATTAGCCGTTTTTTTGTGTTTTGTTTTTTTCAAGTGCCGTCCGTATCTGTTCCTTTCGCTGCTCTGGCTGGCTGTGCCTGTCAGTGTCCAGATGCCGGCCGCCCGGTGGTCGCGCTCCTCGGCTCGCACACAACACAACAACAAAGTTAACTTCGGGATAAAACGCCAATAAGCACTGTTCATGGACACGGACAATAACACTACCGGTAATGAGAGCAGCTGTCTAACTGCGGAGGAGGGAGGAAAATGACCAAGCAAGTGAAATCTATCCCACAGCCTAGTACTACAATGAGTGAGTGATGAGTTTGTGACACGATGTGCTGCGCGCCCGCAGAGCTGCCCTTCATGCAACAAGCGTTCTATAGCCTAAATGACAGATCCACATCGCGCATCTGCAGCCCCATGCGCGATGTGGATCTGTCATTTTATGGATCATGGAACGAACGTACCGGGGTATGCTGTTAGACTCTCTCTCTCTCTCTCGCTTCGTTCAGGCTTGAGTCATTAGCCAGATTGAGCACAGGAGGTGAGATTCTGGAGTCTATCAGGCCAGCGCACTGCGCAGCTATTTATTCAAGGCACGCACACACACCCCATTCACATTGGAGATTGATTAAAAACAGTCAGAAAGCATGTTCAAATGTGTTTATGTTAAATAAGCACCCACCAGGCCCCCACAGACCTAATGGAATGATCAAAAAGATTCTTTATTTTTTTTTGTGAACATCGACTGAGAGGTTGTCAGTCAACTGAGACCCGTTCCGATTGATTAGTCGACTATTCGACTAATCGAGGTCAGCGAGTGGCAAAAAACGACTTTCTGGCCTTGACAGCCCATACATCCAAACAAAAAAGTCCTATCTGATTGCATTAAACGACGTTAAACAATGTTAAACTCACTTTGCCACTCACTTTGCCAATCGATTTGCCACTCGATTTTCCATTCACTTTATGCATGCGCATACCCTCTATAGTCAAAAACTGCTTGGCAAAGGTCTTGTTAGTGATACACATGTTAGTGGCACATTATATCAGGAGCACATCTCCAGGGCTTACAGTTTGCTTTGCGTACACGGCACTGACGGCAGTTCCCACATCACGAGCCGTGGAGCAAAAGGCAACTCAGCGCGATCGAGGGCTATAAGACCCACGTGGAAAAACCCGAGGCCGGGGAGTCAAACTCTGGGATTTTGGGGGGAATGCTCTTCTAAAGTGGTCCAAATATTTAACAAGTGAAGTGGAATGTGGCAGCCGGGGAGGACCGCTGCCTCCAGCCAGTATAGGGAAGCGAAACATTGACCCCTCTCTCTACGGCACCGACAGTCAGCCACCCCACCTCCTCCTCCTCCTCCACCCCCCATGCTTCTCTCTCTACGGCACCGACAGTCAGCCACCCCACCTCCTCCTCCTCCTCCACCCCCCATGCTTCTCTCTCTACGGCACCGACAGTCAGCCACCCCACCTCCTCCTCCTCCACCCCCCATGCTTCTGCCATGCAGGCCAACCCCACCCTTCTCTTCCTCTCCTGAGGTAAATTACATGTTCCCCTTCATGTTTGCAGGGGGGATGTGGGGGCGGGGGGGAATGTCGCCGTCAGGCAGAAACCTTGTATATCCATATCTCATCTTTTTATGTTTTTTGTTTTTGTTTTAAATGAATGCCTTAACCCATTTTGACCTGAGATCAGATTCTAAAAATGTCTTCTACATCCTGACAGTTTTCTGAAAAAGCTATGTTTCTATGTCAGTGGTTCTTCGATTTTTCAAAAATAGCAGACCTACAAGCTCTTAGTGCGCCACTCGGTGGCGTGCTATGAGCTTGTAGATCTGCTATTTTTCAATAGTTAAAGCATAACATAATGCTAACACCAAAAGAGGTTCCCGCCCAAAATGCCTTAATGTAAGCTACAGTATACTTCAGCGTATGACGAGTGTTTTTGTACTTTTGTAAAAGTAATCAAAATAGCCGATCTACACATAGGCTCAATCTACAAGCTCACAATGCATCGCATTGTGGCACACTGCTGAGCTTATAGATCGGCTATTTTGAACCAAAGATGGACGTCTGGACATGGCTCCTACATGGACGGACGTACAAGCTTTCAGGAGGTATATCAAATGGACGGCTGGACATCCAGGCTCCTGAATGCTGTGCCGTGCTGTATGTAGAGTATCACATTCTGCTATTTTCATTTGGCTCTTTATTACTCCCAGTTGTTGGGTTAAACACAAAGACCCGAGAGGAGAGAGAGAGAGAGAGAGGGTCCTGACGCTGACGCTTCGTTCCCTGGAAGCACTTTGTTTGAGAGAAATGTCACAGTAGCTAAATCAAGACGAGCCGTGGCTATGGAAAACAGACGGACTACAGGGGAAGATGTAAGCGCGCGTGTGACTGTGTGTGACTGTGTGTGTGTGTGTGTGTGTGTGTGTGTGTGTGTGTGTGTGTGTGTGTGTGTGTGTGTGTTTGTGTGATGCGTGCGTGCGTATCGTGCAGGCATGTGCGTGTTTGTCCATTGCGGACTTGAGGCCAGAAGCGGTGCGTATAGCAGCCAGGGAGCATTATGGTAGATGTAGTCTCACCGGAGGAGATGCACCACGGACTGACTCCACATGTTTTAACAATCAGCGTTTGAGAGGACACGGCTTAAACCTGAAGACACTGAGGAAACCACACACACGCACGCACGTGTGCACGCACGCACACGCACGCACGCGCGCACACGCACAACCGGAACCAGTGAGTGGAAGTGTTAATGGGGCAATTGTTTCCAAGCCCCATCGGGTGGATAGATCTTGTCAGTGAGCTGTGTGTGTGTGTGTGTGTGTGTGTGTGTGTGTGTGTGTGTGTGTGTGTGTGTGTGTGTGTGTGTGTGTGTGTGTGTGTGTGTGTGTGTGTGTGTGTGTGTGTGTGTGTGTGTGTGTGTGTGTGTGTGTGTGTGTGTGTGTGTGTGTGTGTGTGTGTGTGTGTGTGTGTGTGTGTGTGTGCTCATGTGCGTGTGTGTGTGAAGCCGTTCCTCAGTCAAAGGTTTACCATGCTGTGAATAGACTATGGATGCTGTGCTGCATGTGTGTGTCTGTGACCCCGCATGCGCGCACACACACACACACACACACACACACACACACACACAGTCACACACACCTCTCTGATCTTAGGATGGGCTCTCAGTCAAACCTGCACTTGATGCTCCTCAGCCCCATGTGGGGAAGGACCAGTTCAACGCTGTAGGCGACATGCATGCACGTTGCAAAGTTCAACTGCAGTTCAGTGTGTGTGTGTGTGTGTGTGTGTGTGTGTGTGTGTGTGTGTGTGTGTGTGTGTGTGTGTGTGTGTGTGTGTGTGTGTGTGTGTGTGTGTGTTGTGTGTGTGTGTGTGTGTGTGTGTGTTTATGTCAGCCACTTCCAAGGGAGCGCTTTACACTCCCCTTACTCCATATTCATGGTCATTGAGGTTGAGTTTGCGTGTTACTGTATGTGTGTGTGTGTGTGTGCGTGCGTATGTGTGTGTGCGTGTGCGAGCGTGTGTGTGTGCGACTGTGTGCGTCTCCGGGAGGGATCCATGAGCACGGTGATGATTTGCGGGGGAGTGTCTGTGAGTGCTTGCTTCCTTCCGTAGAGCTCAGACAGACACTGAGGTCTCTCCTCAGGTGAAGGTCTCTCTCTCACAGGAAGACAAGATCTCATCACTGCACCTCTGGGTGCTGTCCTCCTCTCCTCTCCTCTCCTCTCCTCTCCTCGCCTCGCCTCTCCTGTAGACATAGCACACGAGTGCTATGTCTACATACTGTACAATACTATCTAAATTACAAAAGTTATGCCTTTGCATATACGCCAAAGATCGCTAGGGCAAGTGCTACGGGCCAAGATGGAGTCTGAAGACATGGGTTTTCAGACTACGGCGGAAGATTGGGAGTGTGGCTACTGGCTGCAGTTCTGATCGCAATGGGAAGTGCATTCCATTGTTTTGGAGCCAGAAGGGTTTGGGACGTGTGGAGCGTTGTCCCGGCGTTTTTAGTGAATGTTCTGCAAAGCCTCCCTGTGTTGGCTGATCTCAGCGCCCGGTCAGACTTTGAAGATGCCATATACCTTTGGTTGCTTTAAAGAAGACGTGAGAATTTTTGGCTGGTTGAAGACCAAGCGTGTTGCGGCATTCTGGATCAATTGGAGGGGCTTTTGCACACATGCCGGTAGGCACTGCTCTCCTCTGTCCTGTCCTCTCCTCTGTGATCATCTGCTTTGGGTTAGATGCTCTCATGAGGTGATGGACCAGCTCGGGTTGGTTAGATGCTCTCATAAGGTGATGGACCAGCTCGGGTTGGTTAGATGCTCTCATAAGGTGATGGACCAGCTCGGGTTGGTTTTGATGGACCAGCTCGGGTTGGTTTTGATGGACCAGCTCGGGTTGGTTTTGACGGACGTTCCTTCAGACGTCATTTTTACCGTGCCCTTTTCAGACGTCTGGGTTCATTTGTGCCGTTAGGCGTGCAGAGGCTTTGTTTTGTCTCCACCTGATTGATGGCATGCTCTCTCTCTCCTTTAACCACATTCAACCCGCCGTCACTGTATTGGCCATGACATTATAGACCAAATGAACCCTATAGGAGCACTGGTGGAACGTAAATAAGTACATTTACTCAAGTATACTCAATTATTGGGTGAGTACACATGCAGTGCTTTAAATGCAGACGAGGTCAGTCTGTTAACCGTGCGTGGATAGGACCGATCTATGACTGTGTGTTTGGAATACATGAAATGTAATGCAATCAAGACAACGTTTTTGACTGCTAGTTGTGTTTGCGTTTTTTTCTTGTCTTTTTCTTTTGTGTAAAGGTCATTACACACTGGCGAATTAGCGACGCGAATTAAAAATTCGACACCGGAGCGAACACCGGAGCGAACAAATAAAGAGCGAAAACGGTCGCATTTTCGCACATTCGCACATTCGCCACTGATGTGGAAGCTTGCATTGACTTCAATTGGTTTTAAAAAAAGGCGAATTATTCGCACGAATAATTCGCGTCGCTAATTCGCCAGTGTGTAATGACCTTTAGTCATGTGTATTTTGTATGCTTAATTGAAAAATCATTAAAAAAAAGAACTTTGATGACAAAAAAAAAAAAGATCAGACATTCGAACATGTAAACTGAGATGAGAATATTCAAACATATTCACCAAAACCAACTTACAGTTATAGTTGATTTAAAATGTATATGTGTGCATGCTCGTGCTCTGGACAAGTGACTTTTGTGCCCGGAAAAGTGAATGGAAATTTACTTGGCCTCAAAAATGTAATGTCAAGCCATGCAAGTACAACTTTCAATTTAGGAATTTAGCAGATGCTCTTAATCCAGAGCGGCTTACATTAAGCAAGAACAAAAAGCATGGCAATACATACATAATACATACACAACTGGAATATCTATATAATGAAACTATACATATAAACTATACATACTATACTATACTATACTATACTATTCGTATATACTATAAAGTGCTATGACTACATAAAATACAATTCAGTGCTGTCTACGTAAAATACATTTTGAATTCCGGATTTGTACTTGAGTATTTTTACATTGCAGTATTGATAGTACTTTCGCTTTAGTAAAACATTGTGAGTACTTTTTACACCACTCTGCCTAGTGCCTATACAGTATACAGTACAGGAGCAAAGTATTGGTGAGCCCAGAGTGGAGAGAAGAAGTGAGGTACATAGACAGGGGCAGTCAGACCATACACGCACGCACGCACACGTATACGCACGCACGCACGCACGCACGCACGCACGCACGCACGCACGCACGCACGCATGCACGCACGCACGCACGCACGCACGCACGCACGCACGCACGCACGCACGCACGCACATACAGTACATTCTCACTGCCATTAAACATGATCTGCCTATCTCTTTCCCCTTGCCTTTTCTCTCTCTCTCTCTCTCTCTCTCTCTCTCTCTCTCTCTCTCTCTTTCTCTCTCTCACACATATACTGTATGCACCACGCACACACGCACTC
This sequence comes from Electrona antarctica, assembly GCF_951216825.1. Classification (NCBI taxonomy): domain Eukaryota; kingdom Metazoa; phylum Chordata; class Actinopteri; order Myctophiformes; family Myctophidae; genus Electrona; species Electrona antarctica. Next base: position 15,585,618 of record NC_136806.1, read on the forward strand.
ACACGCACGCACGCACTCGCACGCACACTCACACACTCTCATATAACATGTTGTTGTGACACTGGTATGTCACAGATCCTACCGGCGACACAGAACGTCAAGGCTGAAACCTAACCCTTATTAGGTGTGTGTGTGTGTGTGTGTGCGTGTGCATGCGTGTGTGTACGCGTGTGTGCGTCTACGATTTTGTATGTCACTGAGTGTTCATTTTCACACACAGGTCTTAACACACGCACACGCACACGCACACGCACAAACACACGCACACACACGCACACGCTCACACAAACACACGTTGTGACTTGTGCTCCAGTCTCCTTCGCGCTATAGCTGCTGTTTTTCTCATTAAATCGCTCCGCTCAATCCAGCTCCAGATCCGCTTGTCGTCGCCCGGCATCTCCCCGCACCGGGCTGCCACTCAGGGCCAATCACAGACACGCGTTCGGTCTACTGCGTCGACGGCCCAAACCCCTTAACCTTGGCAACGGGCCCCGTTCTGATCGCTGACAGGCCTTTCATGTCCCGAATATCTGAAGGTAGAACCAGGCGAGCGACACACCCTTCCCTATAATGTAAATCCCTGCCATGTGTCCCCTGCCATCATTTCATGTTTTTTTTAAACCCATTTTATGACGGGAACCCCTTTTGGTGTTTTTACTTAGCATTATGTTATGCTTTAGCTGTTGAAAAATACAGTAGGCACTTGGTGCCGCACTATGAGCTTGTAGATCTTTTTTTTTTTTTTTTTTTTTTTTTAATGTGGCACACAACATTTATCTCTGATTCTTTTTCTCAGATTGCGTTTTGGTCCCGTGGGTTACGTGGGAGGCATACTTTGGTTAGACATAGCATTGGTTAGACAGCATTTGTCCGACTGGATTAAGGTTGGTGAGGGGTGCGTTAAGACGACCGGATTAAGGTTGGTGAGGGGTGCGTTAAGACGACTGGATTAAGGTTGGTGAGGGGTGCGTAAAGACGACCGGATTAAGGTTGGTGAGGGGTGCGTTAAAACGACCGGATTAAGGTTGGTGAGGGGTGCGTTAAAACGACCGGATTAAGGTTGGTGAGGGGTGCGTTAAAACGACCGGATTAAGGTTGGTGAGGGGTGCGTTAAAACGACCGGATTAAGGTTGGTGAGGGGTGCGTTAAAACGACCGGATTAAGGTTGGTGAGGGGTGCGTTAAAACGACCGAATTAAGGTTGGTGAGGGGTGCGTTAACACGACCGGATTAAGGTTGGTGAGGGGTGCGTTAAGACGACCGGATTAAGGTTGGTGAGGGGTGCGTTAAGACGACCGGATTAAGGTTGGTGAGGGGTGCGTTAAAACGACCGGATTAAGGTTGGTAAGGGGTGCGTTAAAACGACCGGATTAAGGTTGGTGAGGGGTGCGTTAAGGGTTGGAAGAGGGTTAAGGTTAGGAGGTTAGGGTTAGGGTGAGGGTTTGAGATAGGTTGTCGTTATTGGACCAGTGGTTTGTCTAACCAGAAGCATGCACCTGGATTACGTGGCTAAATGACATAATAAAGCTATACTGTATAGACTGTATATGATGGATATGGATTATGAGCATTGACAGACTTCCTCTTTCCATGGTGCGAGTCCTTAACCTTCAGGCTGCATGCGGGCAGCCGCTCCCCTTTCAGCTCCCAGGATTCATCTCTTCCTCTAGACCCCTGGTCAGACCAGCGTCACACTGATGAGAACCAGTATATGCACAGTTTGCACGCGCAGGCCCGGCACCACATGAACCCCACACCGCTCATAAGACGCAATGGAAAAAGTGGACACTGCACTCGGCGTGTAAAAAGGCATCCCAATTGCTGCTGTTTTTTCTCCCAGTATATGGAGGAAGAATGCTTAGGATTTTCACCGTGATCTCTCACTCTTGAAATATTATATAATCCTTTCTGTTTCTGTTGAGTGTAAACAGGGACAGGGAGCGCTCTATGATCACGGCACCAGAGCCTCATCCGACCTCTTGCTAGTGCAGCTGCAGCCCGTCAAGCCTAATTTATGCAGAGAACGACCTGGAACAGCAGACCTCCAAGCTCACGTCAACGGTCGCATGCACAACGAGGTTGTGAGCTTAAAAGTTCAGGCTGTTCTCGGCACACAATACCGTTGTGGGGTGACGTCTCACTAGGAGAGTCTCACCAGCCAGCAACACACAAGAGGAGGTTGACTGAACTGAAACCAGCGCTCCCCAAAACATGCCCAAATATGGAGTCTATGCAGGTGTCAGAACATCATTGTGATGTCAGAACAGGCCAGCTCCATATATGGAGATGTATGGGTGTTCAGGTGTGATCAGTACAGTCTTTAGTGCCACTGCTGGTTCTAAAAAACGAAAACTATACTACTACCTTTTTCACTGACAAAAACTAAATGGAAACTACATGAAAACTAAGCTATGATGACTAAAACTAGGACTAAATATACTGACAATTTCGTCAACAAATAAAAACTAGACTAAAATGTTAGGAAGGGACTAGTGAACAAGAGATCCAGTATCCAGCATGCTGATCTACAAGCTCACAAAAGTGAAAGGCATCAAGGCCCGCCAAAATTCATTTTAGTCGACTAAATCAACTGTAGATTTAGTCGACTAAAACTAGACTCACACTAAAACATTCCAGGTGACAAAAATGTGACTGAAACTAAATGAAAACTATTCAAGAGACTATGGGCAGTATTGTGCGTGTCTTAAGTACCAGGTCTTATTACTTAATTCAATGCCATTTGGCTATTCTGAGTGGCCAAACAGCATTGACCACGCCTCCAGGTCTTAAGTTAAGTGATAAGACCTGGTACTTAAGACACACATAATACTGCCCTATATGACTAAAACTAAAATCAAAATTTGCTGCCAAAAACAACACTGCTGCACAACCGACGGACTCGACACCGGGCACTGCCCCCCCCTGTGGGGATGTGGAACGTGTGTGTAGAGAGACGTGCAGCACATGTATAGATAGATGAAACAGTCACCTGTGCTGATGTGATAGATGAAACAGTCACCTGTGCTGATGTGATAGATGAAACAGTCACCTGTGCTGATGTGATAGATGAAACAGTCACCTGTGCTGATGTGATAGATGAAACAGTCACCTGTGCTGATGTGATAGATGAAACAGTCACCTGTGCTGATGTGATGGATGAAACAGTCACCTGTGCTGATGTGATGGATGAAACAGTCACCTGTGCTGATGTGATAGATGAAACAGTCACCTGTGCTGATGTGATGGATGAAACAGTCACCTGTGCTGATGTGATAGATGAAACAGTCACCTGTGCTGATGTGATAGATGAAACAGTCACCTGTGCTGATGTGATAGATGAAACAGTCACCTGTGCTGATGTGAGAGATGAAACAGTCACCTGTGCTGATGTGAGAGATGAAACAGTCACCTGTGCTGATGTGATAGATGAAACAGTCACCTGTGCTGATGTGAGAGATGAAACAGTCACCTGTGCTGATGTGATAGATGAAACAGTCACCTGTGCTGATGTGATAGATGAAACAGTCACCTGTGCTGATGTGAGAGATGAAACAGTCACCTGTGCTGATGTGATAGATGAAACAGTCACCTGTGCTGATGTGATAGATGAAACAGTCACCTGTGCTGATGTGATAGATGAAACAGTCACCTGTGCTGATGTGATAGATGAAACAGTCACCTGTGCTGATGTGATAGATGGAACAGTCACCTGTGCTGATGTGAGAGATGAAACAGTCACCTGTGCTGATGTGATAGATGAAACAGTCACCTGTGCGGATGTGATAGATGAAACAGTCACCTGTGCTGATGTGATAGATGAAACAGTCACCTGTGCTGATGTGATAGATGAAACAGTCACCTGTGCTGATGTGCTTCCAGTCTCAATGTTTGTAAACACATAATTGGTCTATAATCCCTGCGATACGGAGAAGAAGATGAGTCACAGCGTGCATATTATCCTGTAATCAGGGGGTTGATACATGATGAGGAGAAGAGAGTGGTGGAAATTCTTCAAATTCAAACATCTGTCTGTATACATACAGTTGGGTGCCACCGATATTGTCCCTTATCATTTGACCCATTTAGGCCTGACCTCAAAATTTTTAAAAATCCTTCTAAATCCTCCAGTTTTCTGAAATAAATATTTTCACGATTTTTCAAAAATAGCAGACCTACAAGCTCGTAGCGCGCCACTCGGTGGCGCGCTATGAGCTTGTAGATCTGCTATTTTTCAATAGCTAAATTATAACAATGGGGGTTCCCGCCCAAAATGGGTTAACTGTCCTTTTGCGCAAACCTCAGCAAAAAGAAAAGGACAATATTGATGGCCTCCAACTGTAGATTGAAGAGTGACCGGACACGACTCGCTCACTGCATAACAAAATTAAGTAAAAACGTTTATAGACTGAGACTTAGGGGGAAAAAAAATCCTTTTATTTTATCATGCTCATAAAGTGCTCTGTGCTCAAAGTGCAATTAAAAAGCTAACGTTTCGGTCCTAAGACCTTCGTCAGTGCTATATATAGTGCTGTATACATAGATTGTACAGTATGAGGGCCTTGCTTGCTGAAAAGCGCAGGCAGATACTTTTTTAAAAGTATTTTTTATTATTTAATTGTTTAAAATATACATAATCAGTCTGTGATAACCATGAAGGTTTAAATTGTTATTGGTATAGAACTTGAAAATACACTCTTCTCCGTCCTGAATCATTTCCAGTAGAGACAGAAGCAGCGCGTGCGTGGGTGCGTGCGTGCGTGCGTGCGTGGCTGCGTGCGTGCGTGCATGTCCACTCCACATATGTTAATGCCTACGTCTGGCATTTAGACGTGTATAGGGATGTTTAACAATGCGGCAATTATTTAAATTTGAGTTTAATTTTCTTTACATTCTTTTATCGACTGTATCTTTCATTCAGGGGAAAGATTAACCCATTCAGGCCTGACGTCGAAATTTAAAAAAAAAAGTTTTCTAAATCATGACAATTTTCGGAAAGATTTGAGGCACATTTTAACGATTTTTCAAAAATAGCAGACCTACAAGTTCATAGCGCGCCACTCGGTGGCGCGCTATGAGCTTGTAGATCTGCTATTTTTCAATAGCTAAATTATAACAATGTTTAAAACACCAAAAGGGATTCCCGCCCCAAAATGGATTAATGGTTAATGTGGTTAAACGCTAACATGACATGGATGCGTTCCAGGTCTCAATGGATTAAGGATGAAAGCGTGAGATGGAGAGACAGGGAAAAGGAGATAGAGGAGAGTTTGGTCTCTTGAAAGAACTGGTAGAGTCAGGAAGTGATTAGGCCGCTACAATAACTCCAATAATGGTGATAGAGAAAGCATGTCCGCAGCCACAAGCAGTTAGCATCATAGAGCACCGTACAGTATGGTTCCTATTTCTGTGCGAGGCCAGAGAGCACGAGGAAGGAAGGAAGGAAGCGACTGGAGGGAGCATGGGAATGGCAGCGAGAGGGAGAGACAGACGGCAGATGAAGGTGAAGTGGTTTCGGGGGCCGTGTCGGGGGAAGCAGGTAGCACGGTTCAACGTTCACGCCCACAGGAACTATACAGTGTTATAAGTTGTTACTTAAAAAAGGGGTGATAAACCGTCGTCCCATCTGTGATATTCTGTTATATTGTAGCGTAAAATCGCCACGGACAGCCTCGTAAATCGTTGGGCTGGAACTGGAAGCAATGATTCATTGTCGCTGCTATAGCCTGCGTGACCCTTTGAGCTGCAGCCGCGTCTCCGACTCCACATGGACCCCCTATTAGCTCGTATAGCTTCACAGTGCTACCAGACCTAACCTCTCCATCGGCAGCACAGAGCCTTGCTCCCGTCATACTCACTCCCAGTCTTCCGCCGTGGTCTGAAAACCCACCTTTTCAGACTCCATCTTAGCCCGTAGCACTTGCACTAGCCTCGACTACCTTACAGGCTTATGCAAAGGCCCAACTTATGTAATTTAGATAGCTCTAATGATGTGACCATAATAGGGACACCAGGTTGTAAGTGGTTGAGGACCATCCACATCGAGGTACAATAACTATAAACATGTTGCTTTGCTCAGTTAATGCCAAGGGCGACTTTGATGACTTTTTATTGAGTAAGTTAGATCGCTAATTTCACCACTGTCTGGGTAGCTTTTGGTTGCTAGCGATCGATTAACCGGAAATGGTCCATCAGTGGAAAAGTGAGGAAGGTGTGCCAGGCTAGGCCAGGCCAGGCCAGGCCAGGCCAGGCCAGGCCAGACCAGGCCAGACCAGGCCAGGCAGTGAGGAACAGGTGGTCTGTCTGTCTGGACTGGACTCTGGAGGAAATATCCCTGGCAGAAAGGCAGGGCGTTTTGGGAGAGAGACTGAGAGAGTGCAGTCCGCCTTTGAAATGACCCTATAAAGTGGCAGCTTGTTCAACAAACATAGCACATAATCCCGTACATGACTACATGCTGCATCGTTTGTCATCTTGTGTTTGCTCCTTCAATTAATCTCCCATGGCACTTTGTAATCCATTCCTTCCCGTCAGAATGTGTGTTCACTGTTCACTCGCCACACCTGTCGAGGGCCAGATGTGCTGACAGTGTGCCATCCGCGAGGCACTGCATGAACATCTGGAACTCCCCCCCCCCCCCCCCCCCCCCAAAGACACACATACTGTACACACTCGGTGCCAACACACACACACACACACACACACGCACACACACGCTCTCTCTCTTTCTCTCTCTCTCTCTCTCCTGGGCCTGCTGTGCCAGCCGACATGTTTTGTGATGTTGGTCCATTCTCTGGTCGTTCGTGTCGTTCCCACACATGAGGGAGACGTACGTGTATGTGGTGCTGCAGGGTGGGTTTAACGTAGCGTGTCTCTGTTTGTTGTTCCAGGACCTCCAGGAAAGCGAGGGAGGATGGGAAGACGAGGAGATCCCGGTAAGAGACACGTCCCCCATTACGTCTGCTTACTGTACTGTTTGTTCTCTCGCCGTTACTCTGTCCTCTGCACGTTCCCTCCAGTCTCTCTGTTCTTTCATATGCTGTACGTCTCCTCTCTCCATCCCTCTCTCTATGTATCTCTCTCTCTCTCTCTCTCTCTCTCTCTCTCTCTCTCTCTCTCTCTCTCTCTCTCTCTCTGTGAGTGTCTCTTATCCTCTGTCTCTGTATTTCTTGTCCTTTGTCCACACACTGTCTGCTCTCTCCATCCTTCTCTCTCTATGTCTCTCTCTATTTCTTTCTCTCCCCCTCTCTGATTGTTTGTCTGTCTGTCTGTCTGTCTGTCTGTCTGTCTGTCTGTCTGTCTGTCTGTCTGTCTGTCTGTCTGTCTGTCTGTCTGTCTGTCTGTCTGTCTGTCTGTCTGTCTGTCTGTCTGTCTGTCTGTCTGTCTGTCTGTCTGTCTGTCTGTCTGTCTGTCTGATTGATTGATTGATTGATTGATTGATTTGTAATTTGGTAAAAGAAAGTTAGTTAGTTAACTTCAACACAATACAATTCCAACTACTGTACATACAAAGTGTCATGAAACACTTATTTCCAATGTGGTCCTGAAGAATAAATAATAAGTCGCACGCAGCCCGTCACATGAACTCACCACAGACCAAAAAACGCTGAAAACCTAAAAATAACCTAAAATCCAGCAAGGATTCTGCCCTCCCTCTAAAATCCCTGCAACAAATAAACACCGAACCATGAATACACCATTTAAAAGTGCATCACTATCCCGTAGCGTGGCTTATTCCATAACAGTATTCTCCCACTGTTTTCAAAGAAAGGTTTAGATTCAGACTGCCTGACAAAAAGACATATAAAGGAAGGTTTAGATTCAGACTGCCTGACAAAAATACATATAAAGGAAGGTTTAGATTCAGACTGCCTGACACAAAGACATAATATGTCTTTTTAGACTCAAAGGTTCTGGCAAGAGTTCTTACAACTATATTATAGTTGTAAGAACTCTTGCCAGAACCTTTGAGTCTATTATGTTATTATTTAATGTCCGTTTTCTGAAATAAAAAAAACTATGTTTCTGTATCAGTGGTTCTCAAACTATTTCATGTCAAGGACCACAAAAATGATATGTTAATTGACCGCAGACCCCCATCTGAAAATATGTTGTTCCAGTGACGTCCCAGAAGCAAAGGTTATCAGTTAAAAACGTTCACTGGGAAAGAATATATATTCAAAGATTTGCACGATTTTGTAAAAAATAGGCAGATCTACAAGCTCATAGGAGCGTGCTCTGCACTCAGTGCTGCACTATGAGCTTGTAGATCTGCTATTTTTCAATAGCTATAAAGTATAACATAATGCTTAAAACACCAAAAGGTGTTCCCGTCCAGAATGCAGGGTTAATCCACGGCACACCTGAATCACAACATTACTTTAGCACGTTACCTGTATTTGGTATTACGGACGGTACGTAAACATGTGTAAATCTTTCCCCCTAAGATCCAGTATATGTCCATTATAGGACCGATTGAAAATGACTTTATATCTGATCTTTAACCACTTCAACCCAGCATCCCTATTCTGGGGCGGAACATTCGCCAAAAATAGCAGATCTACAAGCTTATATTTTGGCCAAGAGATTTGAGATCGAAAAAAGGACGCACCGAGTACAGTGCAACTCAGGTCCGATTTATGAAGTATTCTCACTATTCCGAGGCACCCCTTGGACTTGCGTCACAGCACCCTTAGGGTGCCACGTATGGAACCCACTTTGAAAACCCCTGCTGCGACATTCTAAACCATATGCCGTGTGGAACGTTCAGAAGTTAGCTTAGCGCCGACTCAGCCCTGTTCGAGTTGCGAGAGCGTTTCCCCATCCCCCCCCCCCCCCCCCCCCCGCCCGGTCAGGATGTGGTGGAGGTCCTGGTAGGATCAGGTGAAGTCACTGTGACTCAGTGAGCCACATGGTGGGATGATGGTGAATGCAGACCCTCCTCTCTGTCCCTCCATGTCTGTTCCATCGTAGCGCCATCCCCTGGCTGGCCATGTGGTTCAGTGCTACTGCTAACCTCGCCCATATGTTAGCCGCTCCCGCTGAGCTGCAGACATCGCTATCCGCTGTTATTGGGTTGCATTTCTTTCATTTTATTTATTCGGTTTGTTTTTCTTATCAGGACCACAAAACACTAAGCAATGCCCTGAGATGACCACATGAACCCCAAGCAGCGTCTATATTCTGGGAACGTCAAAATAGACATAGAAAAGTTTGCTGAAAAGGGCGAACATTTGTGTGAAAATAGCATATCTACAGTACAAGCTTGAAGATATTAGAGAGAAGAGAGGTGAGGGACAAAAGGAGTCCCAAATCTAGTCACCTGGGGGTCCCTGGGCAGAGACGTACAGTGGTTTTAGTCTAGTCACCTGGGGGACCCTGGACAGAGACATACAGTGGTTTTCAACCCGTATCAAGGTCCATTCTTTATTGGGCATCTGAGTCACGGACCAGTCGGACCACCATTTAGCCTCTCAGACCCCAACACGTAATAATATTTTGTTGTTGTTGGATAAGATTTTGTCCACAATTTCCATGCTGTATTGATGTTGGTACCATTTGGAGAGATAATAGGCATTGATGGCGTTGATGAGAATAACAATTCTTCTACATTCTCTAATAATTAGAGAATAATTAGAGAACACAATTATTGTGTAGACTTCTTGTAAATTAACCGTCTTCCCGCCACAAACGAGGGTGTAAATTAGTACCCTAGCCCACCAAACCGGAGATTCTCATTCCATTCTCATCCATTACCAACTCTAGCTGGGGACCACCTGGAACCCCCTCAAGGACCACTGGAGGTCCCCAGACCACTGGTTGAGAACCATGCACTGGTATATAGTACACATGCTAATGAAAAATAAGTAACGATGTTAATGTAAAATGCTCAAGGTTGCCTGCAATGTTTCAAGAGAGGTGAGGGATAAAAAGCAGTCCCAAGTATATTCTGAATAAAGTGGATTCTGATTCAGCGTTAAACTTCAGGGAGCCTGTCTGACTCACCTTTGTGTCAAATGTTTTTTTATTTATAAGTGTTTAGTCTCTCCCGTGTGTTCCCCGCGGTCTGAGAGTAATGGATGATACTATCAAGGAGGATGTGTGTAAGCATAGCAGGCTGTGATTCATGGGTCTGGTCTGGAGCGTTTAAAGAGATGAGGAGGTCTCCTCCGCCTCTGTTGACTAAACACAGCATCACCGTTAAGCTTTATGAGAAGCAGAAAGTCATAGCTGTGCCGTGCTATACCAGAACTTACAGTTACAAGAGAGACAGAGATTCCCATCCATTCATTATTGGCCTGCATACAGTCGCTGACACAACGAAACACCCAGGCTATCTAAAGCCTGATGTAAATTTAGATGCAGGCCATTGTCGCGAGCCAAAAACAGCAGTTGGACGCGAGCTTGTCGATCGGCTGTTCCCGGTTGGCCGACGTAATGCACAACTTACTGTATAAGCGAGTATAAATCGGGGCATACGGCAGTGATTGCAGAGAGAGCACAGAACTCGATCCTCCCAGAGCATGTTTTCTTTGGGAGAGATTTTCCTTCCAGCTAAATCACTTCAAAGTGATTTTCACTGGATTGAAACTAAAGCAGCATTTACTGTACCAGAGCGGTGCCCGTTGGAGCCTCTGCAGCGGAGCCCGTTGGAGCCTCTGCACAAGTGCCCGTTGGAGCCTCTACAGCGGTGCCCGTTGGAGCCTCTGCAGCGGTGCCCGTTGGAGCCTCTATAGCGGTGCCCGTTGGAGCCTCTATAGCGGTGCCCGTTGGAGCCTCTGCAGCGGTGCCCGTTGGAGCCTCTATAGCGGTGCCCGTTGGAGCCTCTACAGCGGTGCCCGTTGGAGCCTCTGCAGCGGTGCCCGTTGGAGCCTCTACAGCGGTGCCCGTTGGAGCCTCTACAGCGGTGCCCGTTGGAGCCTCTACAGCGGTGCCCGTTGGAGCCTCTGCAGCGGAGCCCGTTGGAGCCTCTACAGCGGTGCCCGTTGGAGCCTCTGCAGCGGAGCCCGTTGGAGCCTCTACAGCGGTGCCCGTTGGAGCCTCTACAGCGGTGCCCGTTGGAGCCTCTACAGCGGAGCCCGTTGGAGCCTCTGCAGCGGTGCCCGTTGGAGCCTCTGCAGCGGTGCCCGTTGGAGCCTCTGCACAAGTGCCCGTTGGAGCCTCTACAGCGGTGCCCGTTGGAGCCTCTGCAGCGGTGCCCGTTGGAGCCTCTATAGCGGTGCCCGTTGGAGCCTCTATAGCGGTGCCCGTTGGAGCCTCTCTAGCGGTGCCCGTTGGAGCCTCTACAGCGGTGCCCGTTGGAGCCTCTACAGCGGTGCCCGTTGGAGCCTCTACAGCGGTGCCCGTTGGAGCCTCTGCAGCGGAGCCCGTTGGAGCCTCTACAGCGGTGCCCGTTGGAGCCTCTACAGCGGAGCCCGTTGGAGCCTCTACAGCGGAGCCCGTTGGAGCCTCTACAGCGGAGCCCGTTGGAGCCTCTGCAGCGGTGCCCGTTGGAGCCTCTGCAGCGGTGCCCGTTGGAGCCTCTGCAGCGGTGCCCGTTGGAGCCTCTACAGCGGTGCCCGTTGGAGCCTCTACAGCGGTGCCCGTTGGAGCCTCTATAGCGGTGCCCGTTGGAGCCTCTGCAGCGGTGCCCGTTGGAGCCTCTACAGCGGTGCCCGTTGGAGCCTCTACAGCGGTGCCCGTTGGAGCCTCTGCAGCGGTGCCCGTTGGAGCCTCTACAGCGGAGCCCGTTGGAGCCTCTGCAGCGGAGCCCGTTGGAGCCTCTGCAGCGGAGCCCGTTGGAGCCTCTACAGCGGTGCCCGTTGGAGCCTCTACAGCGGAGCCCGTTGGAGCCTCTGCAGCGGAGCCCGTTGGAGCCTCTGCAGCGGAGCCCGTTGGAGCCTCTACAGCGGTGCCCGTGCCGGTTGGAGCCTCTGCAGCGGAGCCCGTTGGAGCCTCTGCAGCGGTGCCCGTTGGAGCCTCTGCAGCGGAGCCCGTTGGAGCCTCTGCAGCGGTGCCCGTTGGAGCCTCTGCAGCGGAGCCCGTTGGAGCCTCTACAGCGGTGCCCGTTGGAGCCTCTGCAGCGGAGCCCGTTGGAGCCTCTGCAGCGGTGCCCGTTGGAGCCTCTACAGTGGTGCCCGTTGGAGCCTCTGCAGCGGTGCCCGTTGGAGCCTCTACAGCGGAGCCCGTTGGGCACTGGCCTACTTGGAACGATGCAAGTTGGAAATGCATGCACCACCCTGCAGATATTATGTACGTGTCCCTTTTAAGCCCATTTATGGAGTTCTTTGTCAGGCATGCCCAAATATGGAGTCTATGCAGACGTCAGAATGATGTCAGAACAGGCCAGCTCCATATATGGAGGGGCCCTGTCCAGAGCCTGGGTAGAGGCCTTTTTGGGGGCGGTTCTGGACAACCGTGGGTCCGACCGACTCGACACCGGCCACTGCACCCCCTGTGGTGGGGTGGAGCGCGTGTGTCGAATTTGTCGGTGGGGCGACCAGTTCTCGAGTTACGTGGATTACACACAGACAGAGACACTATCTATCTATACATGATGTATAGATACGTACGTAGATAGTGATGCAGGGTTTGTGTGGAACCATCCTGGGCCCCCCGACTTCCTCCATCATTGCTTCTTCTGATGAACTCTCTCTCCTCCATATTATTGTATATCCACATCACTTTATGCCGTATGTCTCCCCATCCCCTACGTACTGTATCTTTCACAACGTTTATCAGCATAGATTGGAACTGAAAGCCCATCCGAGCTCTCTCTCTCTCTCTGTATCTGTCAGGAGAACATCACGACAGCTAAATGACAATGTTTTGCATCAGGGCCTGTAAGTCTTTCCAGCCGCCTGGTGTTCGCAGAGAGGGCCGTGGGATCAAAAGAAACGACCGCCGCCCGCGTGTGTCTCTCTGTTGCCGAGGTTGTCTTGATGCTCGTTGCTGTGTGTCTGAGGGTCTGGGGTCTGGGGTCTGGGCGATGTGGTTCTGTTTAGCTCTCCTCTCTTGTTGTTTAGTTTCATGTCCTAACGATGCGGCCTTGCTTACAGTGGGGGGGGTGGTGGGGTGGCATGGAGTGGCTGTTAGTTGTTGCGCCATCATGCTCCGTTTGGCAGGACAACTTGACAACAAACAGCAGAGACTTATGAATACCGCTCGTCTCTGAGGAGACGAGAGAAGTGGAGAGAACTGAGGACAGGAATTAGTTACCAGGACAGTTGTTGGGGAGTGATCAGAGCATCTTCTCTCCTCTCCTCTCCTCTCCTCTCCTCTCCTCTCCTCTCCTCTCCTCTCCTCTCCTCTCCTCTCCTATATATTTTTTTCCCCTCTCACCCATACCCCCTCTCTCTCTCTCTGCATCTTTTTTCGTACCCCCCACAGTCTTTTTTGTTCTTTTCCACAAACACACACACACACTCGCAAACACACACACACACACACACGCACACTCGCAAACACATGCGTGCATGTGTGCGTGCGTGCGCGTGTTTACCTAGCTGTCTGGCCCAGTGGCTCTTCATCCCAGCGTCTAGACGCCACTAAACCTGATTGACTCCTCAGTCGTCTCTCATGCCTCATAAACCCCCGACACCTCCGTCTCTCCTCCTCTCCTCGTCTAACTCCTGTTTCGCTTGTCTGTCAAACGGGTTAACTCAGAAAAGGTTCATAGAGGTTCTGGTCACGCCGACTGGGCTCGGTGCGTGCGTGCGTGCGTGCGTGCGTGCGTGCGTGCGTGCGTGCGTGCGTGCGTGCGTGTGTGGACGTGTGGCTGCGTACGCATGTGTTTATACAATAACAGCACACCACAAATATCCCCAAGAGGAATCTGCTTCCAATCTTTGATTGAATCTGTTTAGATGACTCTGTTTTCCTCCATGCTGATTACCGTGCTGCGTTGCCGTACGACGGTATTGGCTCGTTGTGTGTGCGACCAATGGGAGCGCGCGTGCCACGGGCTTCGTGATGATTGGTTTAAAACCTGGATCAACACAAGCCGACCGCAAACATAAAGGCGCCTAATGTAAAACTGATCTTATATTAAATTCATAAGGGTTCAGGATGGCAGATTATTAGTGCCGGGGGGGCGGGTGGGCGGGGCAGGGGGGCTTTTCATTTTTGTAACATTCCATGTTACGCATTTAGATCCAACATGATACAGTAATGTAAGAAGGTTTTTGTTTTAGAGACCGAGACCAAGAGCTGATTTACCTTTGATCAATATTATGGTGCTTGGTTATAGACAGAGATGTATGAAAAAGCAGAATTCAATTTCTGCTTTGCCCAAGATCAGCATCGTGAGTGTTTTGAATTTCCGATCAGATCTGAGAGTTTTGCCCCGAGAGGTTCCTTCCTCTAATGTTTTACAGGGACCCTAGTCGGGCATCCCTTTCATTTTCTCTTAAGCCTCCCTGTTTGTCCTCTAACTATACGGTCCAATATCTTTCACGAAGAACAGAATCTCTGCGCAAGCTCACGTCTTAATGCGAAACATGATCCGTTTCCCATGCAGGAGTCTGTCGGAACATGCGTGTATCTGTTTGTCATAACGGTTCCACCGCAGCATCCATTGGCAATGACCCTAATGAGCTTCACTCTGTACTGTATTTATATGGTTAATTACTGCCATCATGGAACAGACCACATGACATGTACAGTACACGCAGCGTGGAAAGCAACTAAGTACATTCACTTAACAGTGGCTCAGCGGTATAGAGTGGCCGGATGTGGCCACCGCAGTGTTCCCAGTTCGAACCCTGCGGGCTCCCCCAGAGTTAGTGTCGATGTGTCCTTATGAGCAAGACGCCGAACACCCTAATCGCTCCCCATGTGCAAGTTGGTGCCTTGCATGGTTTCCACCGCCATCGGTGTGTGAATGTATGTGTGTACTGTATGTGAAAACGTACATTTTGACTATTATTACAAAACATACATTTAACCACTTCAGTCCTATACATTTCGCCCCCCCCCCCCCATTTGAAAAAGCTCACTGAGAGCTTGTAGATCTGCTATTTTCAAAAGATTGTTTCATTTGAAAACGTGTGAAATGGGACACTCTGCATAATGAGTAGACTTTTAGTCATAACGGAGTCGTTCTGACTATTGATAAGTAGCCTTGCCGAGCCATGAGGCCCATAGGGGCAGGAGCCTATCTCCTGTTTCTGTAGCGTGAGGCAGCTTGATGTACAAGTACACCCCCTGGACATGACGCTAGTCGCAGGGACTTACCCCCAATCCAACCCTTGATGCTGAGTGTCAAGCAGGGAGGCACTGGGTCCCATTTTTAGAGTCTTTGGTATGACCCGGCCGGGGATCGAACCTCGACCTCCCAGTCTCAGGGCGGACACTCTAACCACAAGGCCACTGAGCTGGTGATTCTGACTATTGATACTGTGACTTAACCGTTTGACCGCTACCATTATTCAATCCCTCCGCCGCGTCCTGCCAGGGTTTTACCACGCGTGACACTTACTTTGAAGAGCCAAATATCCGTAATCGCATTTTACTATGAAACCATTCCGTGTGTGTTGACGAAGCTGGTGCTTGTTCTCTCGGTCGGTGGTGGAAAAAGTGGACCGCGAGTATCACAGCGCCTGCTACAGACCATTGAAAACGGTTGTCTGAGACAAAGCGACCCCTGCAATGTCGCTTCTGGAGATAAAGCCGTCTGAAAACAGAGCAGGCAATGTAAGTGGATGCGCGCGCATCTTCAAAATGGCCACGGCCATTGGCTCAGAAGCATAACAGAGCTAACGAAGGGTAGCTTTTAATACGATCGTATTAAAACATGCATTAAATAATACGGGTGTGGCGCCGTACGCTATTCTACGTGTCTATGTTCCTGGCAGGCCTCATGTTGTATGTTAAGTAAAACATTCAAGTACGGCCTGGGCCATGGCTCAGTGGTCCAGGCACCTTGGCTGGTAATCCAGTCTGGCAGTGTGCCGCGGGTTCGACTCCCGATCCCGACGGCCTTTGCTGCATGTCTTCCCCCCCCATATCTCTCCCCATTTCCTGTCAGCCTACTGTCTGTCCCTCCATAAAATATATAAAAATAAAGGCGAAAGCCACAAAAAAACAACATTCAAGTACTTTTTCCACCACTGAACATATAGCTAACTCTCACATGTAACATCCTTTTCAAGTGTGGCAACAATAACACTAACATTTCAGAGAACACCACTGTGTACGTTTCTTCCACTAGGCTGTACAAACCATACCAACAACATACAAGTGGTATACGTAAAAAAAGTTCCACAATGTTTGATTGTGTGTCTTTTTTCTGTTTTGTGTTCCAGGTGCTCCTGTAAGTACAGTCTCATCACATCCAGGTGTAGTATATATGGACATTAGCTCATAAAAACTGTTACACATCATATTGTACATGCACTGCCTGACATCTCCTTCAGCCTGTTCTCGTGCAACAGGTAAGCAAATCAGAGGTGTATTGGGACTTGGAGTGCATATGCACACACACACGCACACACGCGCACACACACACACACACACACACACACACACACACACACACACACACACACACACACACACACACGCACACGCACACGCTGCTGCAGGAAACATTAGCTCTTGCTTGATCATATAGAACAGAGCTCAACAAGGGAACACAGAAGAGAAGGTCAGATGTGTGTGGGCGTGCACACACACATTGTGCACGTGTGTTTTCTGTCGACGGAGTGCTAACCTGTCTGACGTTTTGACCTTAATGCTCTCTAACCTTCACCAGGGCAAAGCTGGACGAGACGGATACCCGGTAAATTTGATTTGTAATTCACCCTGTCTGTCACTCTCCTCCGATTCACCCAATCAGAATCCCTGTTTTCTCCTGTGAAAACTCTTCCTCTTTCTTTCTTCAGAAGCTACAGTATCTCTCAGGCCTTTATCTGTTTTCCTTATTCCCCTTTTAGCATGTCCTTAACGTCGATGCTTGTCAGCTTCCTCCTGTCCTGTCCCTTCACCCTGCCGTCCTGTCAGCTTCCTCCTGTCCTGTCCCTTCACCCTGCCGTCCTGTCCTGTCCCTTCACCCTGCCGTCCTGTCCTGTCCCTTCACCCTGCCGTCCTGTCCTGTCCCTTCACCCTGCCGTCCTGTCCTGTCCTGTCCCTTCACCCTGCCGTCCTGTCCTGTCCCTTCACCCTGCCCTCCTGTCCTGTCCCTTCACCCTGCCGTCCTGTCCTGTCCCTTCACCCTGCCGTCCTGTCCTGTCCCTTCACCCTGCCGTCCTGTCCCTTCACCCTGCCGTCCTGTCCTGTCCCTTCACCCTGCCCTCCTGTCCTGTCCCTTCACCCTGCCGTCCTGTCCCTTCACCCTGCCGTCCTGTCCTGTCCCTTCACCCTGCCCTCCTGTCCTGTCCCTTCA
>NC_136806.1:15607975-15617975 GCF_951216825.1 Electrona antarctica
CGCGCCACCGAGTGGCGCGCTATGAGCTTGTAGGTCTGCTATTTTTGAAAAATCGAAGAACGACTGACAGAAACATAGCTTTTTCAGAAAACTGTCAGGATGTAGAAGACATTTTTAGAATCTGATCTCAGGTCAAAATGGGTTAAGGGGAGGGGGGGGGGGGGGATCACGGCACTCCATCTTTAAGTACATTTTGATGCCAATACTTTTGTAATTTTACTCTATAATATTTAAGTATATTTTGAATTGTAGACCTAACTAACTGTAGCTGTAACTGGGTATTTCTATATTTCAGCATTGATACTTTTACTTAAGTAAAACATGCGAGTACTTTCCTTTTCCACCACAGTGTGTGACAGACAGACAGACAGTGGTCCTTACTCCTTACTCACTCAGTCAGCAGAAACGGAGCAAGGCCTCCATTGTTGGAGCTTCCAGGCCACTGAGCTGCAGATTAATTCCAGACAGGACGTCCCATTCCCAACAACATGTCACTGATTTTCTGTCCCAAACACACATCGCTCTGGTATGCTTTATTGTGCTCTTTCTTAGGGTTTTTTTTCTCCTTCTTTTCGGAACACTGTATTTATCAGAACAACGGGGTCTTTTTATAACTCCCCCCCCCCCCCCTTTCTGTATAGAGAAATATGTAATATATCACAAATGATGCGGCGCACAAATCTATCTCTCTTTTTGTGCATGTCCTTATAGGTTTGTTTTTAATAGCAACAATAGTAGATCCCACCAGAACCACTGTACTGTATATACAATAACACTTTAGTGGTTACCATTAGGGCCCATTTATACTCTTATAAGACACGGGAAAAAAGTCAGTTGGGGAAAGGTCCCAGACCCGGGTTTAGTTAGGCTCTATAAAAGTCAATTCAAGTCCCTTGTAAATATTGGAGGTCCTTGACATGGATATGCTGTGTGGCCAGGAAATGAGCCTCGAACCGCGGATACATAATCTGACCATCGCTGGCGCGGCGCGCCTAGTCCTCCTCCTCCTTGTGTGTGTGTGTGTGTGTGTGTGTGTGTGTGTGTGTGTGTGTGTGTGTGTGTGTGTGTGTGTGTGTGTGCGTGTGCGTGTGCGTACGTGTGCGTGCGTGCGTGCGTGCGTGCGGCGGCTCATGAAAGACACAATGCGTTTTGGGGAACGGAGGTATCTTGTGTTTTTTATGTGAACGTGTTGTTTATTTGTGTGGCCTATTGCATATAGTTTGTAATTATTTTAGACAGTATTTGTTTCATTGTTGAGAAGTGTGAGAGGAGAGCAGCAACAGGTCTGACAACAACAACACTGCAGCCAGATCGCACGGCCAGAAGAGGCAGCTATACTGTATACTGCCCGCTCTGCGGAGCTCACCTCCCGGCCAAACTCCCCGTGTTTCCTAGGCTATATACTGCCCGCTCTGCGGAGCTCACCTCCCGGCCAAACTCCCCGTGTTTCCTAGGCTATATACTGCCCGCTCGGCCAGAAGAGGCAGCTATACTGCCCGCTCTGCGGAGCTCACCTCCCGGCCAAACTCCCCGTGTTTCCTAGGCTATATACTGCCCGCTCTGCGGAGCTCACCACCCGGCCAAACTCCCCGTGTTTCCTAGGCTATATACTGCCCGCTCTGCGGAGCTCACCTCCCGGCCAAACTCCCCGTGTTTCCTAGGCTATATACTGCCCGCTCTACGGAGCTCACCTCCCGGCCAAACTCCCCGTGTTTCCTAGGCTATATACTGCCCGCTCTGCGGAGCTCACCTCCCGGCCAAACTCCCCGTGTTTCCTAGGCTATATACTGCCCGCTCTGCGGAGCTCACCTCCCGGCCAAACTCCCCGTGTTTCCTAGGCTATATACTGCCCGCTCTGCGGAGCTCACCTCCCGGCCAAACTCCCCGTGTTTCCTAGGCTATATACTGCCCGCTCTGCGGAGCTCACCTCCCGGCCAAACTCCCCGTGTTTCCTAGGCTATATACTGCCCGCTCTGCGGAGCTCACCTCCCGGCCAAACTCCCCGTGTTTCCTAGGCTATATACTGCCCGCTCTGCGGAGCTCACCTCCCGGCCAAACTCCCCGTGTTTCCTAGGCTATATACTGCCCGCTCTGCGGAGCTCACCTCCCGGCCAAACTCCCCGTGTTTCCTAGGCTATATACTGCCCGCTCTGCGGAGCTCACCTCCCGGCCAAACTCCCCGTGTTTCCTAGGCTATATACTGCCCGCTCTGCGGAGCTCACCTCCCGGCCAAACTCCCCGTGTTTCCTAGGCTTCACGGCCGACAAATTGAACTCGAAGCTGGGCTGAATGAATGAGGAAATACGGCTGTAGTGCCGAAATGAAAAAGCTCGTCAGATGGTTTCAGTGGCACCGCAAGCGCCGACTTTAGGACAGTCTGTAACTTGTCCTTGGATTCTTGGAACGCTCAGTTCAGCAAGAAATTACTCCCATTAAAAAAGCCTTGATTTAGAAAACACAGGACATGATGTTAAGTCCAAAGTGCCTATAGGGACTCTGCAAGGCAGGGGCGTCCTGGAGCCAGGCTTGCACTTGACTGCATACCTAAGGATGGAAGACTTGAGCACTGTGATGTCGAGACAGACACTTCATAGGGGTTGTCAGGTATAAGAATCCTCCCAATAGGTGCCCTAAAGGGCGAGGTCGCATCCGCCTCATTAACGGAAGACTGCTGGGCGAGCGCTGGCGCTTTGGCAGGGGGGGGTCAGATCAACATGGAATGAATTATGTACTGGCCATATAAGGAGCATGTCTTGAGTGTACAGGGTTTGATGAGGTCTGATTAACATATGGAATGTCAGAACAGGTTCTGACCTACAGTATATCCATATATGGAGATCTAAGGGTTTGAGGTTTGAGGTCAGTTGTAGAGTTGCTGGCCAATATTGATGACATCAGGGTCTCCACATCTCCATCCCTGATGATGTCACATGATGTCACGAGACCTGGGCACCATATATGGTGCCCGACACACGCTGGTGCCCGACACACTGACGGGAAATGCGCGGTTCCATATAGTTAACTGCGACGTTCGGTCCCAATAAATACAGTGCAGTAAATACGTGAAGAGAATCAAAAAGTACAATCACAACTTTTTCCAATGTATTCAAAGGCGCTTTGATACAAGTTCGTTTTAAGAAGTGACTTTAAAGTTAATCAGTAAAACTCTATCCTAAAACAGACGGGCAAAGAAAGGCAGTTTAAGGGGAGTTAGAATAGGAGTAATAATATGTTTCTCTTCCCCCCCTGGTTTTAGTTAAAAGATAAAAGGGTGGGAGAAAGAATATGAAAAGTACAGAGTAAAAATATGTGGTGAACAGGAAGGCATTAATGCAAGAAGTGGAGCGAAAGGCTTTCAGGGAGACAAGAAGGCGCTGAAGAGAAGATGGTTTTGTGAGACATTTGTGTGCCATGTTGTTACCTTGTGTTTGTCAGTGGTGTTACTTAAGTACTGTATACTTATACAGTACCGTTGTACTTTACTTGAGTATTTCCAATTTCCACCACTTTTACTTCTACTCCACTACACATCTCGGATCCAAATGTTGTACTTTTTACTCCACTATGATTTGAAAACTTTAGGCTAGTTATACTTTGATACTTAGATTTTGATTATTTTTTACAAAACATACCGTAACAACTTTAGCAATTTGAAAATAGCTGATCTACACGCTAACAATGCGTCGCGATGCGACGCATTGTGAGCGTGTAGATCGGCTATTTATAACGATTTATTTTTTTACATTTGAAAACTTGAAACGGGACATTCCGCATGATGAGTACATTTACTTTTGGTACCTTAAGTACATTTTAATGCCAATACGTTTCTTTAACTCAAGTTATATGTAGGCCTAGTTCCAGGGACACCCCCAGAAGCAAAGATTTGAGTTAAAAATGTTCGCTCTGAAAGAATATATATTCAAAGACTTAAAAAAAAAATAGATCTACAAGCTCGTAGCGCGTCTAGAATGGGTTAAGTAAAACAATCGAGTGCTTTTCTTTCCACTGCTGCATGTTGTTACCTTGTGTGTGTCCACCGTCCGCCTGTGTGAACTCCCACAGACTGAGACGCTGAGTGGACTGTGTGTGTCCACCGTCCGCCTGTGTGAACTCCCACAGACTGAGACGCTGAGTGGACTGTGTGTGTCCACCGTCCGCCTGTGTGAACTCCCACAGACTGAGACGCTGAGTGGACTGTGTGTGTCCACCGTCCGCCTGTGTGAACTCCCACAGACTGAGACGCTGAGTGGACTGTGTGTGTCCACCGTCCGCCTGTGTGAACTCCCACAGACTGAGACGCTGAGTGGACTGTAGACACAACATCGTCTCGCTGCGTCCAACGCCAATTAGCTCCTGCTGCATAATTACACAATCTACACACAATAGGGAGTGCAATAAAGACAGCACTGCAGAGCACATAATACCGTTCTCTCAGTGCGATTATGAGGGCCATATATATACGTGCACACACAAACACATGTGCACACACACACACACAGACAAGACACAGACCCAGACAGACTATATATATATATAGTGCTGTACCCCCCAACTGAACCAAAGTGAAGTTATTTTCCAGAAATGTGTTAAAGAGAAACGAAATTGGTGGGAATTATGAGTCCTGTGCTCACAGAATCCTTTCATGATGAACACGCACGCACGCGCGCACGCACGCACACGCACACACACACGCGCACACACACACACGCAGACGCACGCACGCAGACGCACACACACACACACACACACACACACACACACACACACACACACACACACACACACACACACACACACACACACACACACACACACACACGCGCACACACACACACAGTCCAACCACACTACAAACATAAGAATGCATCACCCCCACATTGAGGTTTTGGTGGTCATTGTGTAGAACCATTTTCACACTTTTTTTTTAGAAAACATTAATCTCTCTCTCCCCTCTTTATCACTCTTTCTCTCTCGCCCTCTCGTCTCTCCATCTTATTCTTCGCGGGCCCGTTCCACTACTTGTGGTAGAGACGGGGAGGTTTTTGGCAGGGTTAACCCATTTTGGGCGGGAACCCCTTTTGGTGTTTTAAACATTATGTTATAATTTAGTTATTGAAAAATAGCAGATCTACAAGCTCATAGCGCGCCACCGAGTGGCGCGCCACGAGCTTGTAGGTCTGCTATTTTTGAAAAATCGTGAAAATATTTATTTCAGAAAACTGGAGGATTTAGAAGATTTTTTTTAAATTTTGAGATCGGGTCAAAATGGTTTAACAGGGCTGATGGGGGTGGGGGGGGGGCCTTTTGTTCAGTCTGTGCTATTTTTATTTGAATTCCAGCCTTTATTCTTCCCTGCCGTCTGTTTTGTAGGTTTGTACCACACAGGAGGGGGAAGAGAATTAGTAGAAAGCTAAAGTACAGCATATATCACACATCAAAACAACCGTATCCTATTCCCCCATGGCTCCTGTGTGTCCCATTCTCCGTCATATTGATATATTACAGTCCGACCACCGACCCCATATTGGCCATTTTTTACATTAAGAGACCACCTGTGACCCCACGTTCTGTCTTGAATTAAGGCTAGTTATAGCTTTGTATTGTGTGATCTTATCGGTCATGTCCACTTCAAGAGCTTTTGTGTGGGTTTGTGTATCACAGTGTTGTTTTTTTGGAAAGCAAATTTTGATTTTAGTTTTAGTCATAGTCTTTTGAATAGTTTTCATTTAGTTTTAGTCACATTTTAGTCACCTGGAATGTTTTAGTGTTAGTCTGGTTTTAGTCGACTAGATATCATAAGGTTTTAGTCGACTAAAATGTATTTTGGAGGTCCTTGATGCCGTCGAAATGACTGATTTTACATTTGCTGAAAATAGCCGATCTACAAGGACTTGTAGATCTGCTATTTTCAGTATGCAACCAAGTGTAAAAGGACTTATATTGGATCTCTTGTCCACTAGTCCCTTCCTAAAATTTTAGTCTAGTTTTTATTTGTTGACGAAATTGTCAGTATATTTAGTCTTAGTTTTAGTTATCATGGCTTAGTTTTTACTTAGTTTCCATTTAGTTTTCATCAGTGGAAAAAGGTAGTCGACGAACATTTTTCGTCCTGGTTTTAGTCGACGAAATCAACCCTGGTGTATAACACCAGGGCTCCACCGGGCGCGTTGCGTCTCCGTCGCGTGCGTCAAAAAACGCACCGGTTCAATTTTAATGCACGCGTCGCGTCTCCGTCAACGCAACGCAACGCAACGCGGGCAGTGGAGCCACCCTTCATTGATTAAAAAGGGAACATTCCCTGACGGTGACGGAGACGCGACGCTGACGCGCCCGGTGGAGCCCCGGCGTAACTCAGAGAGTGGACACTATGCAGGCCCATTGGGTGTCTAACTAGAGAGTGGACACTATGCAGGCCCATTGGGTGTCTAACTAGAGAGTGGACACTATGCAGGCCCATTTGGTGTCTAACTCAGAGAGTGGACACTATGCAGGCCCATTTGGTGTCTAACTCTGAGAGTGGACACTATGCAGGCCCATTTGGTGTCTAACTCTGAGAGTGGACACTATGCAGGCCCATTTGGTGTCTAACTAGAGAGTGGACACTATGCAGGCCCATTGGGTGTCTAACTAGAGAGTGGACACTATGCAGGCCCATTGGGTGTTTAACTCAGAGATTGGACACTATGCAGGCCCATTGGGTGTTTAACTCAGAGAGTGGACACTATGCAGGCCCATTTGGTGTCTAACTCAGAGAGTGGACACTATGCAGGCCCATTAGGTGTCTAACTCAGAGAGTGGACACTATGCAGGCCCATTTGGTGTCTAACTCAGAGAGTGGATACTATGCAGGCCCATTTGGTGTCTAACTCAGAGAGTGGACACTATGCAGGCCCATTTGGTGTCTAACTCAGAGAGTGGACACTATGCAGGCCCATTAGGTGTCTAACTCACAGAGTGGACACTATGCAGGCCCATTTGGTGTCTAACTCACAGAGTGGACACTATGCAGGCCCATTTGGTGTCTAACTCAGAGAGTGGACACTATGCAGGCCCATTTGGTGTCTAACTCAGAGAGTGGACACTATGCAGGCCCATTTGGTGTCTAACTCAGAGAGTGGACACTATGCAGGCCCATTTGGTGTCTAACTCACAGAGTGGACACTATGCAGGCCCATTTGGTGTCTAACTCAGAGAGTGGACACTATGCAGGCCCATTTGGTGTCTAACTCAGAGAGTGGACACTATGCAGGCCCATTAGGTGTTTAACTCAGAGAGTGGACACTATGCAGGCCCATTTGGTGTCTAACTCAGAGAGTGGACACTATGCAGGCCCATTAGGTGTTTAACTCAGAGAGTGGACACTATGCAGGCCCATTTGGTGTCTAACTCAGAGAGTGGACACTATGCAGGCCCATTAGGTGTCTAACTCAGAGAGTGGACACTATGCAGGCCCATTTGGTGTCTAACTCAGAGAGTGGACACTATGCAGGCCCATTTGGTGTTTAACTCAGAGAGTGGACACTATGCAGGCCCATTTGGTGTCTAACTCAGAGAGTGGACACTATGCAGGCCCATTTGGTGTCTAACTCAGAGAGTGGACACTATGCAGGCCCATTTGGTGTCTAACTCAGAGAGTGGACACTATGCAGGCCCATTTGGTGTCTAACTCAGAGAGTGGACACTATGCAGGCCCATTTGGTGTTTAACTCAGAGAGAGGACACTATGCAGGCCCATTTGGTGTTTAACTCAGAGAGTGGACACTATGCAGGCTCATTTGGTGTCTAACTCAGAGAGTGGACACTATGCAGGCCCATTTGGTGTCTAACTCAGAGAGTGGACACTATGCAGGCCCATTTGGTGTCTAACTCAGAGAGTGGACACTATGCAGGCCCATTTGGTGTATAACTCAGAGAGTGGACACTATGCAGGCCCATTTGGTGTATAACTCAGAGAGTGGACACTATGCAGGCCCATTTGGTGTAGAACTCAGAGAGTGGACACTATGCAGGCCCATTTGTCTACTTTGAGTTATTTAAATAGGAAACTCTGCCGATGTTGAACGTATACATCCCATGTGAGGAGATCCTAATATAATAGTTTGGCGAAAATGCTGTGCCTTCTGTTCATTTCTCTCAAACGTGCGATTTTGAGGGGCGCTACTCCATATATTCAGCTATTAGTGTCGATTTTCGTCTTACACTTAAATTAAATTCCCATTGACAATGAATGGTGAATTTACGTCATAGTGTCTGAGCAAATGTACATGTTGCGTCATGATGATGTACGACGATAAGAGCGCCCCTCACTTCATGGGGGTGTGATTATTAGAGAGAGAGAGAGAGAGAGAGAGTTGGCTATTGTCACACAGTACCTCACACATCACCTGTCCTATACCTAATCAAACATGAAAGGAGCAGTTCACCCAAAACATGTCTTATTTTCAATTACAGATCCCATGCATGAAATGGAACAGGTGGAACGATGCCAGTTCAATTTGCCATTTTAGGAAGATCAACAGGCATCTATCTTCCTGATTGGCTGACCTAAACCATCGGCTTCACGGATTGGTCAAGCTTCACGGTGACGTTTGTTCAGTACCACCATAAAAGTAGCATATCATGTGATCTTTTACGGAGGAATAGTTGCTTTGCTTTGGACAAATGTTGCGATGGGAGGAGCACCTGAAAGGGGGTTCGATCTTAGCTGTAGGCGTCGTTGTTGCAGTCGGGCAAGAGGTGTACTCGTTTGGATGGCGCTCGCATGAGATTGAGGTGAAAATCTTCAACACAGTGTCTATGCGCTGGGGGACGTTGTCCACAGTGACAACTGAAAGAGAATTTAACCCAGAGGTTCCCTCTAGTCGTGATGGCCACACGGTTGTGCTAATAGGAAATGTAGCCTACCTCTGGGGGGGACGTAATAACCACGAGCCATACTGCAATGTGCTGTATGCATTTGATGTCGACACCCACAGATGGTTCCACCCCAGGGTTTCTGGGACCGTGCCGGAGGGGAGGGTGAGGCACTCGGCCTGTGTCTTGGAGAAGGTCATGTATGTCTATGGAGGACGCAACCAGACTGGATTCCTTAATGACGTGTACAAGTTGGACAGCACAGCAATGGTCTGGTCTCTAATCGACACCAGAGGCACTCCGGGACTTCATTCATTAGGTCACTCTTCCACAATCATCGGGACAAAGATGTTTGTATTCGGTGGCTATAGAGACCACTCCCACCAGAGAATATACCTCAACAATATCAGAGTGTTTGACACGGACACCGACTGCTGGTTGAGCACGCCTTCTGCAAAACTTCTTCCAAAAGGACGCTTCTGTCATTCAGCCTTTGCTTACAATGGAGAACTGTACATATATGATGGGTTTGTTGATGGGTACTCTGGCTTCAATGATCTGTGGAAATTTAATCCAGAGACCT
The DNA here is from genome assembly GCF_951216825.1 of Electrona antarctica. Lineage (NCBI taxonomy): Eukaryota > Metazoa > Chordata > Actinopteri > Myctophiformes > Myctophidae > Electrona > Electrona antarctica. The sequence goes on from NC_136806.1 coordinate 15,617,412, forward strand.
TCTCCTGGAAGAAGGGGAAAGACATGCGTTCAATGCCTAAACTGATGTGCTGTTGCAAGGTGGGAGAACGTATCATCTTTGTCCGATACTCTACCTTGAGAGCAGATCATTTTTGTGTTACTTCTTTGAGCACTGGCCCCCTGTACATCCTACACTTAAGTCCTACTCTGAAGACGTTATGCAAACTAATGGTTATTCAGTACGGTCTGGATCAGTCGGAACTCCCACACGACATCAGGTGGGAATTAGGGCTGGGGAAGATGGGCACAAAGGAAGAAACCGGTAAATAAAAGTGAATGTTGAGTTGAAAGCAAATCATAAGCAAGTATTGATTGACAACTATACAAGGAAGCCAAATTGAACTATAGTGGCCCTCTGGAGTGATTGTGGAACTATAGTGGCCCTCTGGAGTGATTGTGGAACTATAGTGACCCTCTGGAGTGATTGGCCACTGATTGGCCACTATAGTTAGTGGCCCTCTGGAGTGATTGTGGAACTATAGTGGAACTATAGTGGCCCTCTGGAGTGATTGTGGAACTATAGTGGCCCTCTGGAGTGATTGTG
>NC_136806.1:15622975-15635475 GCF_951216825.1 Electrona antarctica
TGTCGTCTGTTTTTGTTATATAAAAAAATGCAGGTGAATTCCATGCAGTGAAACCAAATCAACCTTAAACGAAGGATTGTGTATCTACAGAGGTGCCGTTTTGAGAACGTCACATGTCCTGCCATTGGCAAATTCAGTAGATTGTCAGAGACAGAACCATTCAGTAGATTGTCAGAGACAGAACCATTCAGTGCATTGTCAGAGACAGAACCATTCAGTAGATTGTCAGAGACAGAACCATTCAGTAGATTGTCAGAAACAGAACCATTCTGTAGATTGTCAGAAAGAGAACCATTCAGTAGATTGTCAGAAACAGAACCATTCAGTAGATTGTCAGAGACAGAACCATTCAGTAGATTGTCAGAGACAGAACCATTCAGTAGATTGTCAGAGACAGAACCGTTCAGTAGATTGTCAGTAGATTGTCAGAGACAGAACCATTCAGTAGATTGTCAGTAGATTGTCAGAGACAGAACTATTCAGTAGATTGTCAGTGCATTATCAGAAACAGAACATCGTCAGTGAGAACGTTCGGGTCATTAAAGGTGTTAATTCTATTCAGATTCAGAAAACCTTGAGGAAAAGATCTGAATCTGAATCATCTTTATTGTCACATTTCACAGTTTTACAAGTTAAACAAAGTGGGTGAAATTACTTTTTTTGTGCATAGTTCTCATCGTGTTATTTTTCCAAGAAAACAAAGAAAGGGAAAAAGAGAGGGGGGAGGAGAGGGGGGGGGGGGGGGGGTGGGGGGGGGTTAGGAGATCACGGGAAAATGCAGAATAAATACTAAAAAGAGGAAAAACTGACACGATGTTGTGGAGCTCACACGAACACTGCTTCCGCCCTCCCTCAGTGCGCAAGGAAAAGCGTGAAGAGTTGGAATGACACATCTGTATGGACCTAATGCAGGGCGTGAGCTTGGCCTCGGACACAGGTTACGGTTCGCCACGCGTTCCATCCATCATCTTTATGGTTCCTGTTGCCATATCTTCAGTGCGCTTTGGGACCAACGGTAGCCATGTTCTCAGACCGTACCATCTGTAAGTTGTTGCAGGGGTTTCACGCCCGCACTAGGGGGATTCCACGGCTCAACTGAACAACGGCACACTCAAATCCCCATAACGCTCTCCTCGTCCCCCCCTGAGCCCCATCTATCACCCTGTCCCTGGACAGGACAGCCCCGCATAGCGGCCGGGCCAACACACGCCCAAGGCCCTGCACCATGGAGAAATGGAAGAAGACACAGAGAGAGAGAGAGAGGGACAGTAAAGGTCCATGCACACTGGACACGTTTTCGGATTTTTAGCTGCGTTTTTCCGTCGGTTTTCAGAGAAAAACGTGTCCAGTGTGCAACCACCTTAAGCGGAATCAGCATCACAGAACCAGTGTTCATTTTGTCGACTAATGCAGTGTGGTTTTCAACCTTAATTCATATCAAAGGTCCATTATTTATCCGCCATTTGAGCCACTTACGGACCACCATTTGATGACCGTTAGCCTCTCAGACCCAAAACGTAGCATATTTTGTTTTCGTTGTGGATAAGACTTTGTCCACAATTCCATGCTGTACTAATCTAAATCAAATGTTGCTGTTAAAGTCAACACTGGACAGAACCAAGACTGCGACGGAGATGGAGAGAGAAAGAGCATGAGAAAGAGAGAGAGAGAGGGACGGGGACGGGGGAAAGGGGGACGGGTTTATGACTTTCAACAAAAGCACTTTAAAAAGTCATTACTGTTCGTTCCCTCTCACTCTATCACTCTCTCTCTCTCTCTCTCTCTCTCTCTCTCTCTGTTGCTCGCCAAGTGGAAGACCCTTGAAACATAAACCACTACTAGCTCGCGGCAGAGTGAGAGGTGTTTGCACAGGGTTCTCCTCCAAGCACCATTAATGTGTTGTTTCCTGCTAAAGAAGACGTCAAGCCGTCCTCCTGAGAGGAGGACAGCCGTCACACATCACAGCTGACACCACTAAAAGCCAACCAGGTGTGATAACGGGGAGGCCCTCGCTGGCATGGCTGACTGGGCGCTGCTCGCCTCAGCAGCAAGCACAGAATGCCAGAAGGGGGGGTAAAAAACAAATTGTCATAGTTTTAGTCGACGAAATAAACACTGATGTGGGGGGAACGGAACGGGCTTGGCGGTCGGAGAGCCCTGGGATGGAACGTCGCGGAAGGAGAGGAGAGAGAGAGAGAGAGAGAGAGAGTTAAGGAAGAGCGTGAAATACAGAGCGATGGAAAGATTGACCTTATAGATCAGTTCAGAAAGAAAGTATAAAACTCCACTCATCACAGTCACATACATTCATCTCTATCTATCTATCTCTCTCTCTCTCTCTCTCTCTCTCTCTCTCTCTCTCTCTCTCTCTCTCTCTCTGAAGCCCCGTTCTCTCTCCTTATTTCTCCATGAAGCTCAGCTTTTCCTCTTTCATTCTCTCTCTCTATCCGTCTCTCTCCCTCTCTGTCTGTCTGTCTCTCTCTCTCTCTCTCTCTCTCTCTCTCTCTCTCTCTCTCTCTCTCTCTCTCTCTCTGAAGCCCCGTTCTCTCTCCTTATTTCTCCATGAAGCTCAGCTTTTCCTCTTTCATTCTCTCTCTCTATCCGTCTCTCTCCCTCTCTGTCTGTCTCTGTCTGTCTGTCTGTCTGTCTGTCTGTCTGTCTGTCTGTCTGTCTGTCTGTCTGTCTGTCTGTCTGTCTGTCTGTCTGTCTGTCTGTCTGTCTGTCTGTCTGTCTGTCTGTCTGTCTGTCTGTCTGTCTGTCTGTCTGTCTGTCTGTCTCTCTCTCTCTCTCTCTCTCTCTCTCTCTCTCTCTCTCTCTCTCTCTCTCTCTCTCTCTCTCTCTCTCTCTCTCTCTCTCTCTCTCCCTACAGCAGGCCTGCAGTCCCTCACTGTGGTCTGTGGTCAGAGCCATGTTTCATAGTGTCCCTGTGCCACTTGTCATCAGAGTACAGAATGGTTCAGACAGGCGGACGAGATGGACCAGGTTCTAGTACCAAAGCACAGCCCTGTCGGCCCAGAGCAGAAGGGGATTAGCTCAGCGGATGGCCGGGTGTCCATCCATTACAGGAGAACATGACACACACACACACACACACACACACACACACACACACACACACACACACACACACACACACACACACACACACACGCCTGCAGCCGAAAGCCCCATTACGCTTTCTATTTAGCGGTCAGAGCTAATGGTCCATCCTCCATGCCTAACACAGTTCCACTTCATTACATGGCAGAGTCCCTCTGTGGGACAAAGATGGATCTACCGCGGAGAAGTCTGAAGGACTACCATCATGTGGCTGAGTTTGGCCTATACACTCGTTATACTCTCGCAGGTCATTACAGGCGGCTTCGCATGAAATATGCTCAATGAGTGACTTATTGTTGTGTGGCTGACACATCTCCCTGGCACAAACTATGACTTATTGTTGTGTGGCTGACACATCTCCCTGGCACAAACTATGACTTATTGTTGTGTGGCTGACACATCTCCCTGGTTGTTGTGTGGCTGACACATCTCCCTGGTTGTTGTGTGGCTGACACATCTCCCTGGCACATCTCCCTGACACATCTCCCTGGTTGTTGTGTGGCTGACACATCTCCCTGGTTGTTGTGTGGCTGACACATCTCCCTGGTTGTTGTGTGGCTGACACATCTCCCTGGTTGTTGTGTGGCTGACACATCTCCCTGGTTGTTGTGTGGCTGACACATCTCCCTGGTTGTTGTGTGGCTGACACATCTCCCTGGCACATCTCCCTGACACATCTCCCTGGCTCCCTGGCTGACACATCTCCCTGGTTGTTGTGTGGCTGACACATCTCCCTGGTTGTTGTGTGGCTGACACATCTCCCTGGTTGTTGTGTGGCTGACACATCTCCCTGGTTGTTGTGTGGCTGACACATCTCCCTGGCTCCCTGGCTGACACATCTCCCTGGTTGTTGTGTGGCTGACACATCTCCCTGGTTGTTGTGTGGCTGACACATCTCCCTGGTTGTTGTGTGGCTGACACATCTCCCTGGTTGTTGTGTGGCTGACACATCTCCCTGGTTGTTGTGTGGCTGACACATCTCCCTGGTTGGCTGACACATCTCCCTGACACATCTCCCTGGCACAAACTATGCATAGGGTCCTGCACTCGCAACATTTGATGATGGAACGCTCCCGGCTGCATTCTGGGAGCATTCGATCAAACGAGAGAGAGAGAGAGAGCTTGCATACGATGTACTGTATTGTACTGTAATGTATGGCCGCTCATATGATAACTGATTTATCTCAAACAACTGTCTCACATTATGCTTTCCCCCTCCCCCCCAGGGACCGGCCGGACCTCAGGGAGATAAGGTATGAACCGAATATGGAATTCAAAAGCCCTTCCAGATAGTATTACACACACACACACAATGCACACACACACACACACACACAACCTTCCAGGTGTTCCTGGCTGCCCACACGCATGCATGCACACACACACACACACACACACACACACACACACACACACACACACACACACACACACACACACACACACACACACACACACACGGCTCCCGTCAAGCGGGCCATAGATTACAAGTTGTATCCATGTCGGAGTTTGTGTGTCTGTCTGCGAGAGCGTTCTTCTCACGTCAAGGTAGTAAACAGGTTTACGGGCCACGAGCAGAGAGTCCATGGGCCAGATGTTCTACTCTCACCCTGACCAGAACACTAGCAACGCAACGGAGACTCCGACACTGTAGCCTGCTGAGTTCAAGCATTATGCAGGATATGCATGATAAACGCGCGCCTGCACTGCGCGCGCCCACGTCTGTGTTTGCACATTTCCTTTTTTGCATTGATACGCACATTAACCCATTCTGGGCGGGAACGACTCTACAAATGTCGTCCAAATCCTGACAGTTTTCTGAAAAACCCTATGTTTCTATGTCAGTCGTTCTTCGATTTTTCAAAAATAGCAGACCTACAAGATCGTAGCGCGCCACTCGGTGGCGCGCTATGAGCTTGTAGATCTGCTATTTTTCAATAGCTAAAGCATAACATAATGCTAACACCAAAAGGGTTTCCTGCCCAAAATGGGTTAACGTTGGATAAGTGTGGCCGCGGGGAGCGATACAAACTGCGGTAAGCTAGCATCTGTCAGAAAAGGGATTCCTGCTGATTAGTGGGAATTGGAAGTGACGGATGACGTTGGGGTTTGGAACATTGGCTCGGATCATGTAATCATGGTAGGAGTTCAGTGATGAGAAGAACACAGAGCCCAGATCCTCATCACAGAACCAGATCGCCTCAGTCAGCACGCGTTCCACTTTTATACCAGGCACAATCCGGTCAAATCACGCCACATTGTGGCCTGTTCTATGGAGCATTTCATACTGTGGATGTCCCGACCCACACTGAGCTATTTGCTTAGGTGGGCTTTTCACTGCCAACTGAAATAAACGTGTGTTTGGGTACAGCTGACCCATGTGTGTTTGGGTACAGCTGACCTGACATGTGTCGCTTCCTTCCTATTACATTTCAGAGCTATGTGGGTGGCAGTAGTTCAACATTGTGCTGTATTTCCTTGTACAGCGTGTACTGTACGTACAGTATTATAAACAGTACATCAGTAAATGGCAGTTGACAATATGTTATTTTCCTGTTTTCCTCTCAGGGTGACCAGGGAGACATTGGGCCAAGGGTAAGTCACGCCATGTGTTCTGTCTTTCCCTGTGAATGTGATGATCATTGTGTTTTCTACTATACTGTATAGATACGGATGTACAGCTACTTCCCCACAGTGACCCTGAGTCAACAAATACTTCATTTAACCATGTAGTGTTGCTGTGTGCAACCCCAGATCTGTATTTGAAATGCACCCGCTGCCCCCTTTTTTTGACCTCCCTCTCTCTCTCTTTCTATAGAGCAATTGCTTTCTCTAATTTTTGCTCTTCTTAGTGTCTGTCTGTCTGTCTGTCTGTCTGTCTGTCTGTCTGTCTGTCTGTCTGTCTGTCTGTCTGTCTGTCTGTCTGTCTTGTCTCGTCTCAAACCCTACTGGCTCGATTATGTGCAGTCACAGTGCACATTAATGCTCACTCATGGTATGCTTATTTTCTTGGGGGTGAAAGTGAACACAACCCTCTCCTCAGCATTAACTACTAATGTTGGTGCTCCCCAGGGGTGTGTAAGCTCAGCTGTACTCTTATACTGACAGCTGTCGTACTGAGGAATGTCTGTCTGAATGTCGCACTGACACACCAGACCAATACATTCTAAAATACTAAAAAAATTATGATACAGTTTTGATTTCTCTTTCTTTTCTTCTTTTGTTCTTCACTTCTGTTATTATGAGTGTTCTTCAGTACTGTAGTACCACCTTGTATGGATGTTTGTCTGCAGCCCCAAAGTCACAACTGCTGCAACAACTGAACATTAAGTTCAAAGATTGTTGGACAACCACTTCAGAAACGTTATACATCCACGTATGATAACAGCATCCTAAGGTTAGCACAGTATAGGTTGCCTTCAGGAAGGAGATATGGTGTGCCAGCATACAATAAGGTCAGACTAAAGAGGTCCTTTGTCCACCAGTCGACTTTGAGGCTTAATCAGGAGTAGTAGCTATGGGGTAATCTAGGCGGTGGACATTGCTCTTGTCTTCATGTCTTTATGTGTAATATTGTTTTGTTCTATGTGCTGTGTCAAATGTGTGTATGTGTTCTGCATAGACAAATCGCAAGACAAATTCCAGTGTGAACTGACAAAGTACTATATCATATCATATGATTGGGTTGTCACTCACAACCAATGGCCTTTCCCCTAGCCAATATAGGGCCTAGTGCCACTAATGTATTTGGCCAGAATTTGGCCTAATGCAGCCCAATCTCAAACTCTGTCGTACGATGGTGTCAAGCATCTTCTTGCAACCGAGCTGGGAACTTTGATGGGGTTTCAGTAGCCCACGTATGTCTCTAAAGACTCCAGGCAGCCGGAGATGAGAAACTATGATATTGAAATATGATGGAAACATGGAAACCACACTCGTCCTGCAGTCGGCGAGCCAAAAGCTTCAACCAAACTGTGGTCCTTTGCACATCGTGGGGTAACCTCGCTCTGCATGTGGTCTATGTTGTCATTGTTGTCTTTTTCATGTGATATCATTCATTCCACCCTTTCTAGAGATGTGCATAATTATCTCCCGCTTTTATCCAGTGTGGTTTTTCAAAATAAGCCCCCTGTGCATTACGTGATGAACGGTTTGGATTCTTTGAAGAAGACATACCCCCCCCCCCCCCCCCCCCCCTAACCGTTCCCCCCTGTGTTTCCTATATTATTATGCTCAGATTGTAACGTCAGGACAATTCCAAGTCACCTACATCTCGGACCCAAATATTGTACTTCATATATTTGAAATTGACTTTGAAGTACATTTTGAATTCTGGACTTTTGCTACAAAAGTATTTCTATATTTGCAGTATTGATACTTTTACATTTAAGTACCTTTTACAGAACTGTTCTTTACAAGAATGACAGTGTATGGGTATGCATAGCGAAAAAATTGCAGATCTACAAGCTCACAATGCGCCACAAAGTAGCGCTGTAAAATGTACACTCCATTTGTCCAAATGGAGTGTAAATGTGACAGCGCTACTTTGTTGGACAGTATTTTTTACAAGGCGGTTAAGAGTCAATAGGGGGAATTCCTGATTTCTATCAATCCGTTAGCGAATGGGTTCCATGGGCCTAACCGGCCATTTTGAGGTAATGGTCTTTGCCGGAATTAAATCCTTTTGGCTTTCTGCATTCGCTATTTCATCCAGAGGGTAAATATTGTACTTGGATGAGACGCGTGCAGCCTTTGATGTCCTTGGATAATTCCGCAGCTGAAAAACCTCAGAGTATCACTTAGGAAACACAGGCTTGGTTCAAAACAAACGATCACCGTCCTGAATCGACGGCAGTCGTTAAAAACGTGGCCTGGCCCCGTGAGACGCGTTGACAGACATGGCAGGATAGGATAGCAAATGAAAAGGCACTAATGGCTTCGATGGGTGATATGATACCATACTTCTTAATAAGTCCATAAGTAGGTTGGGACTGTGGCTTATTGTCAGTATCAGCCGGTAACACGCGGGGGTCTGTCCCCGTTACAATGAGCTAGACCCCTGGGAGATGGAGTCTGTCCCCGTTACAATGCGCTATAGACCCCTGGGAGATGGAGTCTGTCCCTGTTACAATGCGCTAGACCCCTGGGAGATTGATGCTGAGGTGGAGCACCACACCTACAGTGGTGAGCACTTGAAAGTGTCACTGGTGGTGCCCCCCTGGTGCCTCCTCGGTACCATGTCTTTTGTGGTATCACTTTATTCCATGCTGTCACCAGGAGATGGCAGCAGAGAGCTAATATTCTAACTAATGGTCACACATAAGCTCCCTGTACTTACCGCACCCAAGCCGTGCCCCTCATACGCTCCATGTGTGCCTTTTATATACGAAAATATCGTCGCTGGGTTTCAGTGTAAATGAACAGACTTCATGGGAGGTGGAAGTCACTCTGAAAGTTTATCCCGTACTAGCGGAGGAGCCCATTTCACCTCTTGACCTCTTGGAGAGGATCATAATAAGAAGAAAGAACACGTGAAAACAGGAAACTGGTCTTGAACCTCTGTCACAGCGTGACTTCCCTTCAATAAATCATCTTCAAAGTCAGTGTCGGATTGGCCAGACTCATATATTAATGTAGAATGAAAAGATCCTCGCTGAGCGTTTGGGGTCATCTGGCGGCTCTGACGAAAGACAAACCAAACATGATGGGTAGTTTTCATCATCAGTCCCCCCCCAGAGCAGTGACAACAACAATGGCTGCTTGTCTGAATGTCAGCCTGAGGTCTGCTGTGGGCAAGGTATACAGTGGAAGATGAGCAGTGGTGAGAAAGGTACTCCATCGTTTTACTTAAGTAAAAGTATCAGTACTGCAATGTGTAAGTGATCTGTTAGTAAAGTAAAAGTCCGGAATTTCAAATATAGCTTGTGTAAAAGTACAGAGGTATTGGCACCAAAATGTACTTAAAGTACCAAATTAGAAAGTAAAAAGTGCTAAAAGTAGAAATTACTCACAATGCAGAATGTCCTGTTTCAAGTTTTCAAAATGTATAAAAATCTTTTAAACTGAAACTAGCAGATCTACAAGCTCACGATGCATCGCATCGTGACGCACTCTGAGCTTGTAGATTGGCTATTTTCAAATGGCTGCAATGCACATAGGGCTGAAGTGGTTAATGTATGTTTTGTAATAATAATACAAATCTACAAAGTAACTAGTAACTAAAGATTTTAAATAAATGTAGTGGAGTAAAAGTACAATATTTCCCTCTGAGATGTAGTGGAGTAGAAGTAAAAGTATTGTACAGTACTTAAGTAAATGTACTGTTCCTCTCCACCACTGAAGAAGAGTGTGACGCATGCAGCCTCTATAGGAGGAGTTGTGATGTGTAGCATGACTGTATGGTCTGCATGGTGGGAATGGTGGGCATGAGTGAATGTGACAATGGAGAGAGAGAGAGAGAGAGAGAGAGAGAGAGAGAGAGAGAGAGAGAGAGAGAGAGAGAGAGAGAGAGAGAGAGAGAGAGAGAGGAGGATACGAGAGCAGGAGGAGTCTGTGGCGGCCTTCGGCAGTCCAACGCTCACCACAGCCTGTTAACAGAAACCTCATGAACAGTCTAGTATCTCTCTGTCTCTCTCTCTCTCTCTCTCTCTCTCTCTCTCTCTCTCTCTCTCTGTCTATATCGCCGTGTGCGTGCGTGTTTGTGTCCATCTCTCTCTGTCTCTCTGTCTTTTGGTTTCTGTCTATCTTTCTCCTATGGCTGTGCGTGTGTGCTTGCTTGCTTGCTTGCTTGCTTGCTTGCGTGTGTGCGTGCAGTTTTTGGGTGTGTTTTTTAAGTTAAATATATTTTTCTTTTGTCAATTGTAATTTGTAACTTTATACTAATTTAGATTTTTCATTTCATTCATGCTTTGTAATGAACAGTTTTTGCAACATTACATTGACATTTACATGACTCAACATGCTGATTGGCTATAGTACCACTACCACCTGTACAAATTGTTTGGTACCCCCCAAAAAAAGAAAAAATATCTTTGCCCCCCCTACTGGGAGAGCCAAAAATCGCCTATGCATGTGTGTGTGCGTGACTTTGTATGTCTCTCTCTCACACGTTACCTCTCTCTCTCCTGCTCTAACTTTTCGCCCCACTGTCCTCCATTCTTCTCTGTTGGTTATCCTCTCATCTCATCTTGGTGTTTTCAGAGGAACTCGACCAGATCATTTCTCCGTTCGTTGGCAGACTAATGATGTTCCTTTCAGCTTCACAGGCAATCATCATAGTTACTGTCATCTGTTTGCTTTTGTTGTACAGAGAGAGAGAGACGGAAAAACAACATGACACGCACGCACGCACGCACGCACGCACGCACGCACTTAAATGAACATACATACTGTAGTGTATGTCCTTGGGGGACAGCGGTTTCTGCTGTTTTCTGTCCTACTAGGAAGTCAATTGCATTTAAACTACTGCTCATTCTAGCTGGAACTGAGCATAGTGTTTAGCTTTCTTTCTTCTTTTTTCTCATATATATTTCTCATGAATAGTATATCCAAAGACGCTATATTTTTTTCCAAATCAAGGGCTCCATTTTCGTCACCGCTAAATCCCTTATCCCTAAACTTCTTTGCCTTTTTTTACTATTTTGCAAAACAATTGCCAGTCAAGCTCACAACGTGTCAATGTAGATTGGCTAGTTGAACTATTCAAAAATGTTTTTCAAAATAGTAAAAAAAGGCAAAGAAATGTATTTGTGTAAATATATATTTTGCTCAACAAAATCCCAGGATCAACACCAGCACTCACAAATCCTTCAGTTTTATTATTTGGCGCCGGGCATCAACCCCACACAGACGTGTTTCGACACCGGAACTCGTCCATGTGTGTTTGCTGCCGTGCCAAATAATAAAACTTTATCTTTTTTTGAAGAGATAACTGCTGATGTTCCTGTGATTTCGTTGAACCATTTCTGAACCCGTGCACCCGTTAAAACAGTTCTCAAAGCTTTTAATGTCAAGGACCCCCTAGCAGTGCTTCTCAACCCGTTTAATTTCAAGGACCCCAGTTTGACATGCATATTAGTCTACAGACACCCATGTTATGGCATTTCTATCTCTGGGACCCCCAATTTATATTGTAAAATCAATGTTAATTTAACTCTGAGGGTGTACAAATGGTTCCATTTGTTCCAGAGTTACAGACCATTTGGTTCAAAACTATAGCTGGGGACCCCCTGGAACTCCCTCAAGGACCCCTGGGGGTCCCCAGACAGTTTTTGTCGCTCGCATTTACTTTTACATTTACTTTGCTTTGTGTCATCTCGTCATTGTGTTCAGGCTATAAATGTTGTAACATTGATGATGATTCCAGCAGCAGACATCATTTCACCTTTCTCTTGGTACCCTCACCTTATAATGATGTTGTCATCCTCACCTTCCCTCTGCCAGGGTCCTCCTCCCCACAGCTCACATGCAGGTCTGCACAGTAATCAGATCCTCACTGTCAAGGTTTGTCTCTCCTGGTCCTCCATCCTCCGTGCGTTCGTCCTTACAGCAGCCGTCTTCTGTCTGGGCTGCTGAGAGCTGTCTCTGACCTGTCTGTCACCTCCTAAAGCTGAGAGATGTCTGTCTCTGACCTGTCTGTCCCCTCCTCAAGCTGAGAGCTGTCTGTCTCTGACCTGTCTGTCCCCTCCTCAAGCTGAGAGCTCTGCTTGTCCTGCTACTGTAGTCTTCTTGTTCTCACTCTCTCTCCTTTAACCATCTTTCTCTCCATTGAACGGAGGAGGCCTGACAGCATTTCCCGTCTCAAAAATGCTTTTCTGATCGTCTCATTCATTCGTGTCTCTTCCTCCTTTTCCTTCTCTTTTTCTCTCTCCTCTCCTGTCTTTCTGTCTGTGTCGTCGGTCTCGATCACCTCCTCGGCTCCTCTGTCCTCCCTCCTCCTCCTCTGTCCTCTTCCTCCTCCTCATCCTCTTCCTTCCTCCTCCTCCTCCTCCTCATCCTCTTCCTTCCTCCTCCTCCTCCTCCTCTGTCCTCCTCCTCATCCTCTTCCTTCCTCCTCCTCCTCCTCCTCTTCCTCTTCCTCTTCCTCTTCTTCCTCCTCCTCCTCCTCTTCCTCCTCTTCCTCCTCCTCCTTCCTCCTCCTCTGTCCTCCCTCCTCCTCCTCCTCTTCCTCCTCCTCCTCCTCTTCCTCCTCCTCCTTCCTCCTCCTCTGTCCTCCCTCCTCCTCCTCCTCTTCCTCCTCCTCCTCCTCCTCTTCCTCCTCCTTCCTCCTCCTCTGTCCTCCCTCCTCCTCCTCCTCCTCCTCCTCTTCCTTCCTCCTTCCTGTCTCAGATGGTCTTTCCTCGCCATGACCACGGCTTTCTCTCTGGCGACCAGTCCAACAACTTTCAGAGACGCTTTCTCAA